>NC_135393.1:15840022-16067522 GCF_051989625.1 Stigmatopora argus
TTCTCCTCGAGATGAAGCTCGGCGCTCAGGTCAACGAGGCCGCCGAGAGAAATGGAGCGCATCAGACAGCTCGCTAGTCTCAAATGCTGATGTGAAATGTCACTGAGTCATCATTAGACTGCTCTTTCTCATTGTCCAAATGCTGCTTCTGCTCTTTTACTCCCGCTTAATAGAGTTTACGTCTGCTTGTTTTGGCAACAGGCGCTTCTCTTTGTCTCCGTCGCATTCTTTTTTCTAGCAAAGTCACTGAGGTGTGAATGTACATTCGTGGAATCATTCCTCCCAGACAGGAGCCGCTACCAAGAAGTGCCTCGTAATATAGGTCAGGCCAAACAGAGCGATAACTTTATCAGTGCCGCGAGAGGTCCAATTCATTTTGACAGGGAGAGGCTGGCGGCGAATGATCGGATGAACCGGCGTCGATATGTGCGCACTTCATATTTTGGTGAGGTATTATGGCATTACACAACCCAAAAAGTGGGGGTTAGGGTTATTTTTAGGGACATATTTTTGTTTAAAAAGGTTCAAATGTTTTAGGGAGGTTGTTTGCATAAGTGTTGATTTCTTTTGTTATAACCGAATTTTTATACATGAATTTAGAACAATGTGATACTCTTGTCTCCCTGACAAAAACGAATGCATCTTACAAATATGATAAAAAAAATGATGAGAAATTAGTTTTGAAATGGTGTAGTCTTTCCAAGTGACCACAAAAAGTTCCGAATTTAAAGAAGTTTATTAGCTGTCAATTATTTGACAATTGTTTGATTCGTGTGTATATATATATATATATATATATATATATATATATATATGTATATATATACATACATATATATATATATGTATGTGTATATTTATATATATATTTCAGCAACACTATTATTTATTTATATATTTATTCATGTATTTATTTTATTTATTAACTTACTTTTGACCTATCTATTTATGTCTAAAATGTCTTTTTCTGTGTCTGCATTCTCACCCTCTTGCTACTGTGACAACGAAATTTCCCGAATACGGGATGAATAAAGTTATCCAATCCAATCCAAACATGGTTGAAGTTGGTTTTGTAAAACAACAAAATAGCCCACAACGTCAGTATGACGATAAAATGAGGTGACAACCGAATCTTGTTAGTGCTTTTATCACTGTAACGAGTTTTTAAAAGAGCTACTCGGAATCAGGATCGAAAGCAAAACTGTTTTCGAGTCATAAAATCAATAAAACATGTTTGCTTTGCGATGAAATGCCGCCATTATTGACAATACTTGCCCAAGGAAATGCGGAAAGTTGCCGGTACGAGCTAGAATTTCAACTTGGGACCCTGCGTGGAACTGCACATGTCCACTCGCTCTCAGCGTGGCAGAGGACGCGACGGCTTCCATCCCCGCTGCGCCATCAACTGCTAAAGCATTAGTGTCGGTCTGACTGCGAGCGGTCGCAGCGTGTTGTCGCTCGCTCCGCGTAGACAACATCTCATTCCCAATGCTGAAGAAAATCTATAACTCAACTCCCTAGTGGGTAGGAGGCAACCAACTGATAATGGCCGTAAAGTTATCTAAAAGTCCTAAGAGCAGAAGTGCATTAGACTCAACTTCTATGAGGCTCACAAGCTGTTGAGGACAAACAGACAGCCCACGGTGCGCTTGAAGCTGACACACTTGGTGTCTGCTTGACTGCAGTGCTTACATCGTTAGAAAGCACATGCTGTCTATGTGTGTGTGTGTGGGTGGGTGTGTGTGTGGGTATGTTTGTGTGTTTGTGTCACCCTAGGCGATGTCCTTAATCTGGTGGCACAGACTAAAACCTCTGACAGGAGTGACCTCCTTCCTCCAGGTCACGCTCACACTGGAGAGTGTCTTCCAAGTTCAAAGCTCACCTCAGGGGCGATGTAGTCTGGAGTGCCGCAGAAGGTGCGAGTGGTCACTCCATCTGACATGTTCTCTTTGCACATGCCGAAGTCTGCAATTTTAATGTGGCCCTCGCTATCCAGCATCACGTTGTCCAACTTGAGATCTCTGGAGAAACAAATAAATATGTAGCATCCAAAAAAGACTACCGTATTTTCACGACTATAAGGTGCTCTTAAAAGTTTTAAATTTTCTCCAAAATAGACAGGCCACCTTATAATCCATCGTGCTTTATATATGCGAAAAAATTAAAATGTGTCATTCATTGAGGGTGCGCCTTATAGTCGTGAAAATATGGTACATTTGTCAGTCATAAGGCACACTTAAAAGTCTTAAATTTTCTCCAAAATAGACAGGCCGCCTTATAATCCAGTGTGCCTTATATAAGGAAAAAAAATTAAAATGTGTCATTCATCGAGGGTGCGCCTTATAATGCGGTGCGCCTTATGGTCGTGAAAATGCGGTACATTTGTCAGTCAACTCAAATGTGTTTTAGCTGGTGTACAATGGATGATGCTTACCTGTAGATGATACCATGAAGGTGAAGGAAGAAGAGACCAGCAGCGATCTCAGCTGCATAGAAGCTGTAATTACAACAGCATTCAGAAAATCGGATTCTGGCAAACTAAAAATTCTTTGATTTTTGAAGCTCTTCACATACCTGTCAACTTATAGGTTTTCCCATATTTGATACGTTTTTTTATAATTTCAAATTGTGTATGCCGTATAACAACTTATGTACCAGAGGATTTTTTTTAAGCACTGTTACGATCGCGCCGAGACGTCGTGGCGCAATCGGAGGGATTTGGACCCAGTAGCGGGGACGAGACGAACTGAGCTCATGACAGTAACTTTAATGATTCAAAAAGCTTTACAAAATAACAAGGACTTGTACATCCCAAAACGAAACAAAACCGGAGCATGGAGAACAGTACCTTTGCAGCGATGTATGCAGTGTCATGCAGGACGATCGGACACTGACTACCACTTCCGTGGTGCTTAAATACCCACATCAGGAAGTAATCAAGAATCACTCGCAGCTGCTCTAGCCTAACGGCAAACCAGGAGGGACAAACGTGCTGCTCCTGACTAGCACGATTTTTATAAAACTGAACTCGTTTTACCCATTTCGGCTCCAATCCGGATCGTCTCAGTCACAGGTAGCATACGAAAACGTCATCGTCAACAGCTAATATTGTCATGCCTTTTCACTATACGTATGTATATATAGCAAAGTACCCAGACAATCATGATGTCAGCGTCATACAGTGACATCTACAGAATCTTGAATTTGGTGCATACTGATTGG
This sequence comes from Stigmatopora argus, assembly GCF_051989625.1. NCBI lineage: Eukaryota > Metazoa > Chordata > Actinopteri > Syngnathiformes > Syngnathidae > Stigmatopora > Stigmatopora argus. The sequence continues at coordinate 15,843,245 of NC_135393.1, forward strand.
GCACCCCGTCCAAAATTTTAGACTTTTAAGTGCGCCCTATGTGTGTAAATATATGCCACGTTGCATTTGTACAGTTGTTTTTATCGCTTAATAAGGGGAGTTGCAATCATTTATAAGGGAAACAATAGGTTGAGGTTGACAGGTATGTGATGAACATATAATAAGATGTACAAACATCTGAAATTGCTTTAAAAAATTCCCTCGTTACATAATATTGATAGCTTTTCTTAAGTACAAGGGCTTTTCTTACACTGCCTGCGGTTCCTTGAACTTGCCCACTTGCTGGATGTGATACATAAGATCGCCTCCATTGACATACTCCATGACAAAATACAGTCGATCCTGTAGACAAATGACCTTTGTGTTTTCAACAAAACGTCTCTGCTACTGACCATAATATACGTGAAACAAGTCGCCAAAAGACACATACTTTTGTCAACATTTTAAAAATCCAGTCACGTCCAAAGTTTTGTTATTGCTGTATGCTTAGTGTGTTTATTCGGGTGGCCGTAGTGACCTCGTTTCAGGGTACGTGACATTTTTTTCAGTTGTGTTGCGTTTGGCTCCGAGCAACAACAAAAAAAACTTTAAAGTGACCTCGACATGGTGGCACTGTACCTACCACAGTCTGGAAGCACGAGTGGAGATGCGTGAGGAAGGGCGGTTTGTCCTGCTGGGCCAGGACCCTCTTCTCGACCATAGTACACTCCACGTCATCGTCTTGAATAACCACGTCCTTTTTTAGGATCTTTATTGCATACAGTTCCTCCGTGGCTTTCATTTCTGCCAACATGACCTGCGGTGGCAGGAGAGAAGCAAATCAGTGGACTTTTGGAAGAGGGTGAGAAGGAAAAGGAAGCAGTTTACCTTGCCAAAACTGCCTTTTCCGAGTACAGTCAAGAAGCTAAAGTCGCTGAGTTTGACCTGGTCCAAGCTGTTGCTAGGCAGCGGGCTGGATGGGCTACCGTCTGTTTCTGTAGTGGCCTTCTTGGCTGGGCCCAGCTTGGCTTTCTGCACTCACAACACAATCGTGCAAGTCAACGTGCATTCCTACAACCCAATACCAGAAAAAAAATTGAACAAAGTTCATTGTTTCTACCTTGCCATGAATTCAGGAGGGGTAATAAATGTACCGTATTTTGCTGTTTAATATTCCCAGGTATATTAAATGATTTTTTCTTTTTTGAGCCTCCCATTTGTGCACAATTTAATATACCCCTGCCGTTTAAAATAACCGGGCAACTCAGCTTTTTGGGCAAGATTTATATGGTGATCATGGGGGCATAATTATAGATACTTAAGTTCATTAAAATTCCAAGTCAGACTTTATTCAGCAGTAAGTAGTTTTAAACTGAGCAGTAAGTCGTTTTAGTCTGCTAAACGTTAATGCACCCCGTCACGGCATAAAGAGTGCATAGTGGATTGTACCTTCCCATTTGTGCGCCATTTAATATACCCCTGCCGTTTAATATACCCGGGTATATTAAATGGGGGGGGGGGGGTATATTAAACAGCAAAATACGGTAAGTATCTCATCCCACGACTACTCAAGTATTAAAGCGGCGATACCATTTTTCAGTCTTCCGATGACAATACCCGACAGTGTGGTATCCACCGATGCCGATACTGTACCAATACCACATTTTTAGAAAAACATGAATGTAAAATAAGACCTGTTACAGCTTGGTCGGACAGTGATTGGCTGCGATTGACTGCTCTAGATGTCCAGTCCATATAAAGTGGGAGGGACAGCGGTGAATTCATTTCAATTCACAGCAGAAGAACGAGGAGACACCACAGAATTGGACGTCTATGATCGTCTCAGGAAGGCCGACATTTTTTTACATTTCAATATTACGAACCAATTTGCAGCCATTGATGGCAATAGTAATAGAACAATCACCCCGACCCTACCGCTTTTAACGGATTGGACGTGTATCGCCATCAACAGCAAACTACTTTTTTTCTGAAGAAACCAATCCACATTGGCACGGACGACAAACCTTAGTTTGCGTGGTTGCATCCTATTTCAAGAAAGTTGCATGCTTGCCTACTTTGAATCCATTCCAACATTTTATGCAAAAAACACCCAAACAAATTCACACTTGGCCAGAGCAAATATTTTCTAACTCATGCTGAACCTTATGTCATAGCGAGATCAAGAATCAAGAGAACCTAAGCTTTCGCAAACAAGCTGACAGCATCACAATGCATGAAAAGCCAAGCCATTACTCAAATGTCAAGTCCTTTCCTCGTCAAAATACGGGAATGATCTCCACTCCACTACACAAAACACTGACATAACTGCACGAGCTGACCAATGACATCGCTAGCAATCCTCGAGTGTTTTCTCTTTCCATGAAATTCGTCCATGTTTTGGTTAATGGCATCAACCCGAGTGCAGCAGACCGCACCAAACCACAGCACACCTGTGAAGCTTTAGCCAAAAATGCCTGACCCCGTTTGAGTGCAACCGAGCGAGCAGCCTTACTTTCTTCCTGTCAGACGCACCTGATCGGAGTCTTCCAAAAGCGCTTGGTCCTGGAACCATAAGGAGAAGCGAACCGAGAGCCTGACTCACTTGGAGCAACCTTATGTTAGACACATTCACGCTCAGAAAAAGTCCAGTTTCAGAGAAAAGTCCAACAGAAACCTGGATCAAATGGAGTTATAATAGCAGCCATTTAAATGGACTGTTTTAGTTTGCAAGATGTCACAATGGCTGCTTTTAATAACAGCTACAAATGTTACTAATACAAACATTAGAATTTGGAGGAAATGTATAAAGTGACATGCAGGTTGATTAACATCCCAATATAACCACAAACATTTTTGTTGTTGGTAGTGTTGCATTATATTTTTCTCATTTCAGTGCTTCCCTTCTTTCAGAATTTTAATATCTGCTGACATCTAGTGGTCACAAGATTAACACTAAAATGAGACCACAAAATTCTGCATTTCAGGATTTTTCATGGTCAGTTTCAAGTTATATCTAAGAAGAAAAAAAAGTCCTCTAACTACAAGACCGGTGATCACTGTTTCACTGCTGATGCTCAACTTAGGAATTTTAAATAAAAATAACCATACAAATAATCAAAACAATTTTAACAAAATAAAAACTAAACAGGGGAGATGTACACTGACAAAGAAGAGGCAAACATTACTTACAGAAACACGAAACACTACTCCCACAAAGACATACCAAAACACGGGGTTTATATACACAACAGGAGTTGATGACAAATGCCAAACACCTTTGTCACAAGGGAAGGAGAGCCAGGAGGGACATCAGGCAAAAGAAAAACAAAATCAAGCAGACCTCAGAAAGTTTGATTAGTAAGACCCTCACCTCAAATTTCAGTCTCAGTTCTTCATTCCCATCATCCTCCTCTGAGATGGGAACGTTGTAATACTCTCCCTCCTCCTGGCACAGCAACTTGTACCTGCCGATCGATGATCTAACGTCGGTCGAGGAGCGTGCGTTGGGAGATTTTGACACCGTATTTGGTCATTACCAGCCGCAGGCCCCCGCCTTGATGAGCTCCGAGACCCCGAACGAAAGGGCACCCATGAAGTCGTTCCTGGTCGTCCGATCCCAGTCCCACACCTCCACCGACAGCCGGCGGTCCTTGTCCGTGGGTCTCAATTTGCTGCAACATGCGGACAACCGTGGTTCGGTGACATGAATTAAGCATGTGCGGTTGATTGGTCGCCGGTCTTTTGGTCGCCCCGACCGCGACGACGAGCGACCAAAAGACCAGCGACAAAACAAGGTAAAACAACACGGTGTACGCATCAATAAAAAACAACAATGGCCATGAGCAGTTTCACTGAGCCGACGTGTGAGTGTAGAAGAGTTTGTATGTACATGAGTTGTTCCTTAGGAAAGGACGTCAGTCAGGGTTTTAACAAGTTCTCCAACAAAAAACAATAAAAGTCCGGGAAATTTGGAGCTTTTCTTTAGCCTAATGATTAATAGGGCATTGAGTATGACTAAATAGTAATTCGCAGTTTGTATTTAGGGAATTTGAGCAACGATTTAAATGGTAATTATCAATAACCTTCCAGGCGACCAAAAGACCGGCGACCAAAAGATCGGCGACCAAAAGACCGGCGAGAAATCGACCGTGTACAAAATAAGAGCCCGCCAAAATAAATCGTAAAGAGCAAATGACTCACAAGATGAAGGTTTCGCCCCATTTAGGGTTGAGATTTGAGCGGATGGTTTTGGTCTTCTGCTTGGTCTCATTTTTGGGGTCAGGTACCAGCTTGAGTTTGACGTATGGGTCGGACAGGCCGTTGGGGTCCATGGGTATCAGGTTCTTGCCTTCGCCAACTAAATCAAAAAGAATGGGAACAAACCCATGTTATTAATATGATTATATGTATTATTTATTATTTCCACCCTTCTCTTTGTTTTGCTTCTGGTTATAGAATTCATTTTTTTACTTGAGATGGAAATGTATTTTCGTTTTAAAATGTAGTATATAGGATGATGAAACTTTTTCATGTCGGCCTCACAGTGGGGGACCTGGGTTCGAATCCAGATCGGTCGACCTGTGTGGAGTTTGAATGTTCTCCCCAGGCTTGTGTGGGTTTTCTCCGGGCACTCCAGTCTCCTCCCACATTCCAAAGACATGCAGGGTAGGCTGATTGGACACTCTAAATTGCCCCTAGGTATGAGTGTGAGTGTGAATGGTTGTCCGTCTCCTTGTGCCCTGCGATTGGCTGGCCATCAATTCAAGGTGTCCTCAGCCTCTGGCCTGAAGTCAGCTGGGATAGGCTCCAGCACCCCCCGCGACCCTAATGAGGATAAAGCGGTTCAGAGAATGAGATGACAAGCATGAGCTGCTTTTCTTCTTTTTGTCATATTTTTGTTCAAAGAGCAACACTGTAATTAATACTGAATATTCAATTAATATGCAGCTCCGTTTCATATCAATCTTTTGGTGAAAGGAAAAAAAAATAAAGCGGATAAAGTCTTTTGAACACCAGGTGAACATCAGTGGACCTCACGCCAGGTGTTCGACATCAAACATGCAATTCACATGTAACGTGTGTGTGTGTGTGTGTGTGTGTGTGTGTGTGTGTGTGTGTGTGTGTGTGTGTGTGGCGACGCTAAGCTTTAGAAAGCAGCAAAAGCAGGAAGTGAGGGAAAGCTCTTTTATCCTCCCATAAGAAGATGAACAGTGAACAAAAAGGACACACTAAAGTCACAACTGCACAAAAATATAAATACACAAGGATGCTATTACAACATATTTTGTTTTTACTGATACACATTGTGTTCTAACAAAAAAAGACAACATTCTCAACTACTGAAGTCAAATCACATTACCTAACATATGAAGGAGGAATCTAAAATGAGTCATATAGAATAACTTTGGCATCTGTAAACATAATTTTGAAGATTAATAAAGTCAGGGGGATTAAAGGAATAAAATTCCCCTTTTAAATCCATTCTTAAATATTATTTGGTTGTAATTATTTACCTTCCAAATATTATTAGTATTCATTCCTCTAGCTGTACTTCCTCCCTCAACCCCTAAGTGGCGAAAAAGCTATGATAATGTAGTTTAGCTGGTTCTAAAAGTACTGCATGCAATGCAAATTCAGTGCTATTCTTTACAGGTAGCCAAATGCTATTAAAATAATGTAAATAAAGACTGAAATATGTAAATGCATATTTTTTAAGGACACTAGAATTGACCCTTCACACACTGATACAGTTTATCATTATTATTAAGAAGGTTTAAACCCCAGGGATGTCATCATTGCACTGAGTTTTAAATATTTATTTTACTTACCGTATTTTCACGACTATGTGGCGCATGGCATTTAAAGGCGCAGTGTCAGTAACGAGTGCTATTTCTGTATTTGACACACACACAAGACGCACCACACTTAAAGGCGCACTGCTCCGCATTACACGGGTCTACTGCACCGCATTATACGGGTCTACAGTAGAGGCTGGGGTTACGTTATGCATCCACTAGATGGTGCTGCACTAAAGTAGTTGCGAGACCTGTAGAGGATGGTGTACCCTATCGACTGATTTTTATTTTATCGTGATAACAATTTTAGTATTGGTCCATATATAAAGCGCACTGGATTATAAGGCGCCCTGTCTATTTTGGAGAAAATTCAAGACTTTTAAGTGCGCCTTATAGTCGTGAAAATACGGTATATGTTTGTCATTTACTTAATATTTTAATTATTCCTGGCAACTGATTCTGGGTGTACCCCCACCTACACCCCGTAGTTAGCCAGGATAGGCTTCAGCACCCCCGGGACTTTCGTGAGCGCCTCAGAAGATGAATGAATGACCATTTTATAAGAGATATTGTTCCACAAAGCCCGATGGCACACACAGAAAAGGCCAAGATTTTATCGATCCACACTGTGTCCTCCCCAAAAAAAATTAGGTCAACCATGTTTGCTCTCCGTCTCCTTTAGCAAACATGGTGAGTTAAGTTAATAGTTCCTCCGCATACAATACCTAAACCTATCTCACCGCACTGCAAAAACGCATAGTTCTCCAAACAGTTAAGAAGCAAATGAATAGAGCAGAATAGAATAAAATATTTATACATATACATGAATATTCATAACAGACAAAACCTTTGAAATACAGTCAATTGTAGCGAACACTGTTTCTAAAATGGTTCATTTTACTGATTCCAACTTTTAAAAAGACGGGCTTTCCGCAAAGTTTGGTGTTATGAAATCTAAAAAACTCTAACCAATTGCACTAGTGCCTATAAAAATCACATTGACAGTAAGACAGAGAAAAAAAGCAGATAAAGAAGGGCAGATTAGGAACTCAAAGATAAAAGAACGATAAAGCTTGGTTTTTGATTCTTGACTTTTCAGGTTGACAGCTTAGACGTATTCCACTTTTTTCATGAGAATTGGAATAAAATCTCATCTCAGAACTAAAATCAGAAATGCTGTCTTAAAAAGGAAGTAGAAATGGTTGTGAAAGTTGAGTATTGATGTAAGATAGTCCTTCAATGCAATTTCATTTAATTTTCTATCAGTGAAGGTCCCAATCTTGCCAAAAAAAGAGGTATCTTCAGGAACTAGACATTTTTTTTACAGATTGCTTCAACATAATTGATGAAAAGTGGAGGGAAAAATCTCCATTTAATTATACTGTGCATAAAAAGTGAGTTTTTGGGTGAAAAATGGCTGACACAAGCAAAGAAAAAAACACCTGACTCTGTCATCAGCTCACTGCGAGCAGTCCAAAATAGCCTGAAAATGTGTGAAAAAGAAACAAAGAGAAGGAGAGGATCGAGAGAGTGAAAATGCACAAGCAAATCAAATGTACCAAACATCAAAATAACCTTAACAATAAAAACAATACCTCTCAAACATGAACATTTCATACAAGTTGTCACACAAACTAAAATAGTCCAAACCAACAACATTCTCAATTAGCCTCCATATTTCATACTTTTATCGTGCATAGCCACACATTCAACTGATTTTAAGCTTTGCCAGCTGAAGAAAAATACACTTCAAGTAGGAAAAAAAAGGTTAAAGACAAAATGGGATCTCACTGATCCACCCACATCTCTAGTCAATATGCCCTGAATACCAACTCTTGTGACCAGTGCACACCTACACGGCACCCTCACATAGATCCCAGTGCCATAAATGTGTATACACATCAGAAATATTTACAGTTAAAGTCCCACCATCACCTCAGAACCACCTTTACAGAATTCCATAGAATAGACTTTGCTGGGCCGCAACCTGATAAATCCATCGCATGATAAAAACAACGAGTCTCGACTACTGTTTTTCACTGAGTGATCATTTTCAACCATGCATGGGCAAACCATCACATCATTTGTTTTAATTTCTACATGGATCTCCATGAATTTTGATCATTTAATGTTCTTTAACAAGATTTGATCATCTAATCCACAGGTGTCAAAGTGGCGGCCCTGGGGGCCAAATCTGGCCCGCCGTATCATTTTGTGCGGCCCGAGAAAGTAAATCATGAGTGCAGACTTTCTGTTTTAGAATCAAATTAAAATGGAGAGTTTAGATGTATATTCAATTTCCTGATTTTTTCCATTTTAAATCAATAATTGTCATTTTTTAATCCATTTTTTTCTGTTTTTAGTTCAAAAATCATTTTGTAAAATCTAAAAATATATAAAAAAGCTAAAATAAACATTGTTTTAGATCTATAAAAAAACTGAATATTCAAGGCTTTTAATCCAGTTCTTTTAATCCATTTATTTAAAAAAGGGGGGGGCAGTGCTTCAATAGTAGACTTCAACGATGACGAAAAACTGAAACAAAGGAAGGAAGCAAGCTTCCTCAAAAAGTCCATAAAACTGAATATGTGTCATAGCTCACCTAATGTCACTCGAGTGGAAAAATAACGTGCTGGTCTTTTCTATGATACAGAAAAGGAGATAACAGTGGTCTACAGAAGAGTCAATATAAACAGAGAGATGCTCTTGAGCCAGTTACAGTGTGAATACTGCCAGGGAACAAACAAAAGAGTTGCTGAGACTAAGACGAGGGTGGCATGCTCAGCACTGACCAATACAACGGAGCACTGTTCCTGCCTGATGTCAAGGCGGACAATAGCACTAAAGCACCACCACGGTAGTCTTTCACTACACAGACAAGTCAGACATTGTTTTCTTTCCTCCTGGGCTGCAACGCTGGCACCGTTGCCGCACAACAATGACACCATGTCTCAGGATCGGAACTGCAAAAATGGCAAACTAGTTCTTATTTGGGGGAGAATTTCTGCCAGAAATTTGTTTGTCTGTTTTTTATGTGAATTTCAAAGAATGCCAGGCAGAGTACGTCCAAAACTTGGACATGTGATGGATTGGAAGACCGGTAGAGTTCACTTAAGTCAAGCAGTGAAGTATGTGAACAAAGGGCTTGTGAAAAATTAACAGCAAATGCATTATTAAACAAGTTGGAATTTCCGAAGAGCATTTCTAGCTAGCCCTGATAATGGCCTCTTTTTTAATTATTTTTTTTAACTACAAAAAAATGGGTATACACCAGGAATGCCCTGATCACATATTATTGCATATGACTCTGGTTAGATATAGTTAGTTCATTTTTCATACATTTCCAGGTTATCAGATCGGGATCGCCTGATTTGGGGTCCCGATCTGATAACCTGGAAATGTATGAAAAATGAACTAACTATATCTAACCGGAGTCATATGCAATAATATGTGAAAAGCATGAAAAATGAACTAACTATATCTGTCTTTTGTCCACCCAATCTGAATAGAACTGCTGTAAAATAATAATCTTATAAAAGGGTGATTTCACCAAAGCAAAAAAAAAAACACAAATCAATTGCAGTTATTTAAATAATGTATTTTACATAAATACACTAAAATAGTGAATGAACTTGGTCCCCCAATATGATAAATTGAGCTATTTTTGTTGTGCATTTGCTTTTTACACTTGTGAATTTAATAATATTACATTTCCACATCAAATCTGGTCTGATTTTGAATTGCACACTTTGTTGATTTGTTTTGCAAAAGATGCAAGAGAACTTTCTAACTGTGTGGCACTATAGCAAGGCCTTAGCTGAAGTCTATTTATTTGCCAGCAGTGCTGTACGTGTAAAAAATGATGTCAAGATTCTCCCTTCACACCAGCCAGCATGCTATTTAAACCGTGCAACTCAAATCTCTTTGGAAGGCTGCCTGCTCGCCATCAACAGCAGCTAATGTAATCTGTAATGCAAGATGGCCTGAGTGGGCTGTGTGGTTAGTACATCATTTCAGCGCACACACGCTCACACTCTGGTCATCCATTTATTTTTCTATAACACTTATCCTCAGTAGGATTGGGGAGTGACCTTAAATCATCTCATTTACAGGGTCAACTGCAGGGCACACATAAACATCCAATCAGTCTCAAACGGACACAAAAAGCAATTAACTGTTTATTTTCTAATAATGATTCATTTCAAAGGTGTTGGAAGTGCTAATACAAGTATGGCGGACAAATTATACTTTATATTACAATGTAAATGTGAAAGAACAGGCACACTTTGGGGGAGGGGATCGTATGAAAATACTAGATTACTTTTTTTTAAAGTGGCAAGAGAAAAAAGGCGCCTCCTCGTCTCCAAAGAGAAGTAGTAAAAGTCATGGAGTATTGTCTGCCTTAGAAATGTACTGACATCCCACAAACAGACCGTTTTGTTGACATAAAGTCCCCGAAGCTCAACTCAGCGACCCCAGTGGGCCAGCTAATCGAACGATTACATGAGCCCGCTGTCGGCGCCCCTGCTGTCATCTTTGTTCTGGCCAATGTGCTAATTCTCTGTCATCCTAGAGCAAGGCTGTCAGACTCGGGTTGGTTCGCGGGCCGCTCTAACGTCAACTTGATTTCACGTGGGCCGGACCATTTTAGATATAATATTTAGATTTTTTTTTTATAAATGGATTAAAAGAACTGGATTAAAAGCCCTGAATATTCAGTTTTTTATAGATCTAAAACAATGTTTTTTTTCTTAGTAAGGGAAAATCTCTTTTAATCATTATGTGCCATATTAAAGTGGAAACCAGAAAATATTTTTATATATTTTTAGATTTTACAAAATGATTTTTGAAATAAAAACAAAGAAAATATAGATTAAAAAATAGCAATTATTGATTTAAAAGGAGGAAAATCAGGGAATTTAATCTTCATCTATATCTGTCATTTTAATTTGATCCTAAAACAAAGTCGCCACGTTAAGGTCAACTCGATTTCATTTTAGATATAATATTTAGATTTTTTTAAATAAATGGATTAAAAGAACTGGATTAAAAGCCCTGAATATTCCGTTTTTTTATAGATCTAAAACAATGTTTATTTTAGCTTTTTTTCATATATTTTTAGATTTTACAAAATGATTTTTGAACTAAAAATACAGAAAAAATGATTAAAAAATTAAAATTATTGATTTAAAAGGGGGAAAATCAGGAAATTTAATATACATCTATACTCTTCATTTTAATTTGATTCTAAAACAGAAAGTCGGCACTCATGATTTACTTTCCCGGGCCACACAAAATGATACAGCGGGCCAGATTTGGCCCCCGGGCCGCCACTTTGACACGAGTCCTAGAGTGAGGATTTACGACGTGCCTCCAAATAAAAAGCGAAAGCCATTGAGGACGCTGTGCACGGAACAGCCCCGTTACACAATTCAGGCAACATTCAATTCAATATTTCTAACATTGCATAACAATGTTCAAATTTAGCAACAGATTATGATAAAAACAATTGGGAGTGTAGTATATCTTTGTAATATTTTGGAAGGACAAGATGACAAAATTCAGTGGTACCTCAACTTGCGAAATTAATTAATTCCAGAAGTGTATTTACGTTTCGGTGATGATTGTTTCGTAACTTGCATTTTTTCGTATTTTTTTCTCCCTTCTAGGATTTTCAGAACCTGAATGTTTCATAAGTAGTAACATTCCTAAGAAATTTAAGAAAAAATACTAAATGTGCACCATGGTATTCTACTAGGTTTAAGAGTTTTTCTGTTACAATGATGCACAGGTGTCAAAGTGGCGGCCCGGGGCCAAATCTGGCCCGCCGCATCATTTTGTGTGGCCCGGGAAAGTAAATCATGAGTGCCCACTTTCTGTTTTAGGATCAAATTAAAATGAAGAGTATAGATGTATATTAACTTTCCTGATTTTCCCCCTTTTAAATCAATCATTGTAATTTTTTAATCCATATTTTCTGTGTTTTTAGTTCAAAAATCATTTCGTAAAATCTAAAATTATATTTAAAAAGCTCAAATAAACATTGTTTTAGATCTATAAAAAACTGAATATTCAGGGATTTTAATCCAGTTCTTTTAATCCATTTATATAAAAAAAAATCTAAATATTATATCTAAAATGGTCCGGCCCACGTGAAATCACGTTGACGTTAAAGCGAACCAACCCGAGTCTGACACCGTTGGAACGATGACTATATTTTACAATGACAGGTCAACATAGCCCACATAATCAGGATAATTTTTAGGGGCTGCGATCTGAAAATTAACAAATTGCAGCAAGAGGATTTTAACAGATTAAGAGGGCCTCCGAAATGTTACCTCAGAATTCATTCATTACATTAGGACATGTTCTGCTTTGATTGCCAAATGACCGCAAAGGCCCCTTGTTGTCAAATGTATTGTACAACACTGCCTGAGTAGTTTCCTTGCTAGCCATACATGGAGCATGGCATATCAGATTTAGAATGCTAGTCACGTCGAATATAAATATTAAAAGATGTATTAGGTCACATGTGTCAAAGTGGCGGCGGTGGGCCAAATCTGGCCCTCCGCATCATTTTGTGTGGCCCGGGAAAGTAAATCATGAGTGCCCACTTTCTGTTTTAGGATCAAATTAAAATGAAGAGTATAGATGTATATTACATTTCCTGATTTTCCCCCTTTTAAATCAATAACTGTAATTTTTTAATCCATTTTTTCCGTGTTTTTAGTTCAAAAATCATTTTGTAAAATCTAAAAATATATTAAAAAAGCTAAAATAAACATTGTTTTAGCTCTATAAAAAAATGAATATTCAGGGATTTTAATCCAGTTCTTTTAATCATTTCATGAAAAAAAATCTAAATATTATATCTAAAATGGTCCGGCCCACATGAAATCGAGTTGACGTTAACGCGGCCCGCGAAACAACCCGAGTCTGACACCCTTGTATTAGGTGAAAGTAGCTACCGTATTTACTCACATATAAGCCGCTTTTGTCGGAAAAAAAAAATGATGACTGAATCGACTGTACGGCTTATATGCGCATAAAAACACGACTTGCAAAAAAACTGCCATTTGACGGCGCCGTGCCACGATGATGTCACTTCAAAATGGCGCCCATGCATGCGCCGTGACGGTACGACGATACGGTCATTTATTTCAAAATAGAGAAAATATAAATAGATAAAACGCTAAACAAAATTCCAAATAGTAAATTGCTATCATGCAAATACCTGATGGCGGCAGATTTATCCAGGTTGTTTCCCGTGATAATAACTGCGTTGTAAGCGTGTTGAATAAATGGAAGGTGAGTTTTAATTCAGGTTAATGGTATCAGCGGATTGAGGGTGACTCTCCGTACAAAATGAGATGGCCTTTGTATTCCATCTGATCCGAGGTCATGACGGAAACAGGAAGGCCAATGTGCTCGCTCGCACGAGTATACTCGAGCATCTCATTAAGGAAATGACAAGTCGACCTACCTGTGACCTGCAGCTTGTCATCGTTGACCTCGCACTTGAGAAAAAGGCGCCCCCTCCTTTCGGTGTAGTCCATCCCGCACAGGCTGGGAACATTCATGACGCACTGGTTGTGGACATTCATGTCGCACGCTGTGGGAGAAGATCAATGTTTTTATGTCCTTGATCAAGTTTTTTTCAGGTTATTTACAAATACGTGAGAAACACTCACTGTCACACTTCATGCCCTGATGGATGAGGCCGTACAACAGAGAGCCGCAATGGTCACAAAAGGTGGGGCTCCCGAAGGTGTGGATCTTAAATTTATGTTTTGTTCTGGGATCCTGAAGAAAGCAAACAAAAGAAAAAAACACAGTTTGCATCGAGTAAGTCCATTTGTGAGTAAATTGTGACAAAAATCATTATTATTTCAGCATTTGTACTTTCTGTGGCTACTTTGGATTGGATTGGATAACTTTATTCATCCCGTATTCGGGAAGTTCTGTTGTCACAGTTGCAAGAGGGTGAGGATGCAGAAATAGGAAAGGCATTTTAGACATAAATAGATAGGTAATAAGTAAGTTAATAAATAAATACATGAATAAATATATAAATAAATAAGCTTGTTGCTGAAATATATACATATATATATACATACATACATACATATAAGCACATATATACATACATACACATATATAAGCACATATATACATACATACACTAAGATGTACATACTTTAAAAGGTTTGATGATGTTTTGTAAGCAACTTTAGGTACATCACTGTTAGATAGAATGATAACAAGACAGTATCAGAGAATGAATTTTATCTTAAATAGGGATTCATTTTATGCATACGTACTTTTTTGTGTTTAACATTTATTCACAAAAATGTTGGAAATACACTTCCGGCAAAATAAATTATATTGAAGATCCAATTCAGGCATTTTTGCTTATCTGTGAATTTTAGTTTCCAGTGAAAATGGATGAGGAAATTTTCAACCAAGAGTTTTAAATCACCAGTAAATAGACCCGATATTTATCTCTGTCAGAAATTGCGCTATATATGATGGCGGTGCGCCACTGTGATCAATGATGTCATTTGTCATCCCAGGCAGTTTGCCACTGGACTCGAAAGTGACTCAACAGAGTCTTCTTAACTATTTAGTTAAAAACCCAAGTCAAATATGTCGATTATTTTAAACTGGACGGTTATTTGAGATTTTTGTAAGGGCAATGCGATCTTGTGCATCGGAAAGTTTTCCATGAAGGTCGTTTTTACCCAGAAAATGAGTTCAATGTAGACACGACCAATCAACCGAGCAGATTTCCGCCAAATCTTGCCGACTATTTACGTCCACAATCAACCCAATGATTGAGGACAGACTCATTGATGAAGATGTCAATCACGACTGCTATAGACATGTTCATGACTGATTACCTCTAAAAACAAGGGTATTGTTTTCACCACACAAATCACGGGACTGTCGCCGTAAACAGTTTCTTGTTTCCTTGGACCTTTTATGCACTTCAATTACCAGGCAGACCACAGTGTGCAAGCAACACAACAAGATGGGGTTGACAGACAGAGCAGAGAGGGGAGTAATGGGGGGGCACATGCCAGCTGCATTTAGTCATGTCCACCTCCACACAGCTGATTGTGAAGGACGATCTTGTTTTCAGCTTCTAACTAAAAACCGGTACAAACAAAAAGAACATCAATCGGAGTGAGTTGGAGCCCATGATTGAACAGTGGCATGGAAACAATCCCAAAAGGACCCTTAACTGAAGGAACAAGGAAGTAGCAGATTAGGAGATATAGCAACAATCATACAAAATCAGACGGGTATATGTCAGGGTTAATACCAGATGACGCGTACAGTTGTCAGGGATTATTGGGCCATGTGGAGAAGAGGACATTTGCCTTGGCGAAGGCCATTAATCCCTGATAATGGTACACCTCCGAAGAAGGGTATTGACCCGCGTTCGCCGTGAACCCTCGCATTTCAATCCGATCTGGGTCTCACGCCGCCAGCGCCTTTGAAACAATGAAATAGTTCATTTTTAATGGCCGATATTAATCATACTTGGCGATTTATCATTTCTACGGTGCCAATTTCTAAAAATGAGTTTAAATGCGGGAACGTAGCAAGTGTGAAAAAACGGAATCATTTGCAAGGAGCTATTTAAAGAAAGACTTGTGGGAAGGTGTAATACACAAAAAAAATGTCTGTAAATTGAGCCTAAGTGACTACACACCATTGAGTTGTCCATTAATACATTCTGTCTGCCAACTACTGCTCGGTAAGGGTCTCAGGCCCCCCGACTCCTCTCCCTGATGACAGCTTCACTGAGATTTAATGGGAAATTCAAGAGCAACTGGGTGGCGCTGTCGTAGTCCAGGAGATTACAAGGTAAGAACTACGATTGATCTTTTTGACCGTAAAGGTCATCTTTCAAGGGTTTTTATCAACGATAGACACATCCAATTTATAATAACCAGGACGACTGGCCATTGCTATTGGCGGTGCTAGACGTCCAATCCATGTTGACTGGGAGGTACAAATGAACAAACGGACCCGCCCATAACAGTCAAATGATTACCGCATTTTCATGACTATATGGCGCATCGTATTTTTAGCCGCAGTGTCAGTAACGAGTGCTATTTCTGTATTTTAAACACACACTGATTTATTTTATTTTATCGTGATAACAATTTTAGTATTGGTCCGTATATAAAGCGCACTGGATTATAAGGCGCCCTGTCTATTTTGGAGTAAATTTAAGACTTTTATGTGCGCCTTATAGTCGTGAAAATACGGTAAATGAGTGTCCTGTATAAGTTAAAAAGGAAAAAAATCTGAATTTGTGCATGAAAGAGTTCATTGAAAAATATTAAGAAATATTAAAATTACAAAAAACATCTTTTAGAAGTTGCACGGCAATAATAAGTTAAATTAAATCTTGACTTGACTAATTCATCAACGAGCACCCCCATGTTGCGCAATACCATTTCTTAAATTTTGGACAGAAATGAACAACAAAAATATATTGGCGCAGTCCTCCAGAATGAATGCCACATAACCAAAAGCTCTGATAACAACATGTTGATAACATATTTGTTTGAATCCTAAGTAGCAATAACTTTGCTCAAACCATCTTGTTCTCCATCTGTCGATATGTTTTTTACTGTATACATTTTGTAGCACTGCACTCATCCGTAGCATCTATCCTGCACCGACTACTGTAAGGTTGCTGATGACACTCTCTTTCATGAACTAAGACAAGCGGAACCAAAGTTGAAAAGGTTAGTCAGTGGAGAACAAACCGGAGTTATCATCTCTCTCCACCGGAGGTGTTGGGCTAGACAGGGTTACTATTTTTAGCCCATAAATCACCACCCTCATTCCCCTTGGCCTTTCACTAAGCTGATGAGTGCTGAGAGGGAGGGCAGGTTGCCACTGCAGCTCACGGGGGGGTTTTCCTTCCTGTGTGCTAGCTGTTAACATTTATCTGCGAGGAATGCACTAAACGAAAGCTGACATTTGAACCCCAAGTCACTATATTACACACATTACAAAACCTTCCAACTTGTTTAGTCAGGGTGACAGAGGAGCTGGAGTACTTCGTTCTACAGATGTGGTAGATGAGAAGTTTTTTGGGGCACGGGTGCATACTAGGTTAAGCGAATTGCTTCATGGAATTTCGTATTTTTCGGACTATAAGTCGCACTAGCCAAAGAATGCACGATGAAGAAGAAAAAAATTGATATATGTCACATTTTTGGAGGGTAATTTCTCATTTGATCACAAACCAAGAATTGTTAGAGTAACAATAGTAAAATGGAAAACAACAGGCTAAAAAGGCATACGTTAAAATAACTGTGTTTCAGGTGAGTATAGCCTAAAAACAACGGTTGTCGGTGCTGAGAGAGAAAAATAAATATATATAAATCATACTTGAGTATTAGTCGCAGACCCGATTCTCACACTCAAAACCTAAAGGCAATTTAGTGTCCAATCAGTCTACCATGCATGTTTTTTGGAATGTGGGAAGAAACCGGAGTACCTGGTCGCAACCCACACAGGCCCAGGGAGAACATGCAAACTCCAAACAGGTGGACCGACCTGGATTTGAACCCAAGACCCCAGAGCTGTGAGGCCGACGCACTAACCACTCGCACCCTTGATGAAAAAGTAGGAAAATCATAAACTGCTGCTGGTTCTGTTTTGCACTCCTACTTGTCATTGCCTTGTTTTGTGAAGATGGCCGACACCCTCCCCTCGCTTGATGAAAAAAAAACATAACAGATGACGGGGCCTGTGGTGCACATGATGTCGTTTAGCCCTTCACCTAATCTGGTTTTCTACTCCCTTGCAGACTCTTTGTAATGAGGCAACATAGGCTCCAAGCGTCCATCTTTTTTTTCTTGTGTGTCACAGTCAAATCGACTGCGAATTACGCATTTAGAGGCCTTCTCTGAATTAAAAATGGTCAATTATTATTCCTAAACTGAGCCTGGCTTTCACAAGATTTCAATCCTTGTGGGTGAGAGAAAAGGTCAAATCAGTTTGAATTGCTCCAGGTCATACACAGTAAACTCCTGGTTAAGTGGACATGAATGATGCAAAAGCCACGCACCCGCACAAACGCCAATGCTCTCAGTTTCATCTGTTGAGCCGTGGGTGAAAGGGGAAAACTTTTGCATTATGGATGATTTAGTCCTGTAAAACAATGAGCTCGCTCGAGCTGCTGCTGCCGTTACGCCGAGCCAAAAAGGAGCAGCGTCTTGTCAAACCACTCGCGTGAGCCAAGTGACCGTGTCTTGAGTCACAATTAAAGAGAGACAGAACGTCATTAAGCCTTGTATACACACAGCAGTCTTGTTCAGTTTCCTTCAGTGCAAGAAGAAGATAGGCACAATCGCCCTTTTCAGTGTGTGATACTCACAAGCATTCGGAATCCGAAACACGTCCAGACAACGAAGGTTACGCCCTCAACTATGTGTTCGCCCTTTGGTGTTTGGCTAACGATAAAAAAATTGGACCAATATTGTACCTATGCTTGTTTAGAAGTGCACCAGATCGCTACAAAAATCATTTAGGCCCCGCCTCCACACCTTAAATTGGTGGCAAAAGGCTCAAGTTTACCCACAACTCTAATCAGGACAAGTATTATCGAAAATTGTTGAATGCAATTAAAAAATGCTATGATATACTGCCAAGCTGTTAATTTAGCTCAGGGGTGTCAGACTCGGGTTGGTTCGCGGGCCGCTTTAATGTCAACTTGATTTCACGTGGGCCGGACCATTTTAGATATAAAATTTAGATTTTTTATTTTATAAATGGATTAAAAGAACTGGATTAAAATCCCAGAATATTCTGTTTTTTATAGATCTAAAACAATGTTTATTTTAGTTTTTTTAATATATATTTTTAGATTTTACAAAATGATTTTTGAACTAAAAAGACAGAAAAAAATGATAAAAAAATTGCAATTATTGATTTAAAAGGGGGAAAATCAGGAAATTTAATATAAATCTATACTCTTCATTTTAATTTGATCCTAAAACAGAAAGTCGGCACTCATGATTTAATTTCCCGGGCCACACAAAATGATGCAGCGGGCCAGATTTGGCCCCTGGGCCGCCACTTTGACACGTGATTTAGCTGATGCAGTTGTTGCCATTCCGCCTACAGGCGGTTGCTATGTAAATGCAAGCCTGATCAGGATTCAATCCAAACCAAAATAATCAACAGCATTGAGCAAATTCAAGCAGCCAATAAATCATATGTATATATGCATACAGATGATGGGATTGCCAGCTCACGGCATCTTCAAGAGCCACTCGTTGCCGATTTTGTAAGCTGAAAAGATTTTTTGGCTTCATGTATACCTGTGCGCAAAAGTTCATCCGTTATAAAACATCGACGTGAGTTATTGAATGCAAGGTAGCCTTGAAACGGCACATCTTGAAGATACTTACTCTGCCACGGGAGTTTCTTTTTTGGACATGTCGCCCAGGAGGCAACGTACTATGCAATAAGTGTGGTTGCCCATGGCAACAAGACCACTAAGTGCATATAAATGTGTATGTTAAAAAGATAATAGAGTGCTTTTCTAGAGCATCTTTAGAAGACAAAGATGAAGCACATGGCAAATGAACAGCGACGAAAGGCAGAGAAGGAAGGAAGAGTCCGGTGTGAAGTCATGTGTGAGACTCATTTAACACTCTTCTGCGCCAACAAATGTTTCTTTCCACTCTCAGGGTTGACCATAGCTATTAGATTCCATGAGATAAAAGCCTTTTTATCAGTTTGGAAATGGCTGAGAGAGATGGAGAACATTCATTGTGTAAAAAAGTAAGGCAACATATTTACAGTATGTAATAATTTTATTCAAGTGACCTATAATAAGGCTTATTGAGAAGGTGGTGTTTTTATGAAAATAATTATAGGATGGTAACAGCATACCAGAAAAGGTGCAGTACGTTGGATCGTAAAATAAGAGTTCACAATTGATAGCATAGAAAGAAATACATTGTATGTTGTGATGGTTGAGTGGAATATAACAGAAAATGTGTCATTTGTATAGGATGTTCATTCAATTAAATCAAAATTAACTTTATATATATATCGACTATAAAGATGAGTGGGAAAATGTTTTTGGGACCAAGTCAAGTCCAACTTTTGAGCGCTCCTTCTCTGTTTGAATCCTGAACTGGCCTAGCGGAGACTATTTTTGGCATCTTAGGATTCGATGTCATCTTTGCGAGGCCCTATTTTAAGAGTCCTGGTCGATGGTCTTGAACGGCATAAGTCTGCCTTGTCTCCAGTTACCCAGGCCAAGTTGGGCTTCCGTAAAACTGAAAAGTTATATTCATCAAGGCCACCAAGCAGACGCGTGTCTGGTTTCAAACCTGGCTGCAACCACAAACCAATGGCCTACATGAACTGGGAATCTCAAATTATTTTGATGGGAACCAACAAATGTATTTTCAGAGTGTAACAGAGAAAATGAGACTGGAATTTCTTCAAAAACTGAAGTTTCTGGTAAAATGCCGCTTCTTCAAGCCGTCATTTAACTCCGCCCAAAAAATGAATATACCAGTTTTGTTGTTTAATGTCATCTCCGAGGCTAGCCTCCGCTAATGGCAGCCTAATCTGCCAATCATTTCCCTCCCTTAAGCCTACGGGATTAGAGTTATTATTTAGAGTTGAACCTTGAACTCCATCAATGTTCTAGAAGCAAGCTCAAGAGGTTTCGGACATGTTTTGAAATCAAACCTGCATTATCGGGAGAGAATAATCTCCTCGTCCCTGGCAGTGACGTCCTAGGCTGAATATTTCAATCCCATTTCCTAATGGCAGCACCTAGGGACCTTGCGGGAACATTGATATTAAATGAATTGAATTATCCACCTGCAGCTGCTACAAATCAATCACACCACTAAATCGACTAGAACTCAGGGCATACGTGCAATCGAATTAAAACGATTTCTAGAGCATCTTTTGTTCTTTTCTAAAACTATCAAAGGCGATACATGGATAAAAGACAAGTGAACTACATCCAGAGTCTCAGACTCGGGTTGGTTCGCGGGCCGCATTAACGTCAACTCGATTTCATGTGGGCCGGACCATTTTAGATATAATATTTAGTTTTTTTCAATATAAATGGATTAAAAGAACTGGATTAAAAACCCTGAATATTCAGTTTTTAATAGATCTAAAACAATGTTTATTTTAGCTTTTTTTTATATGTTTATATTTTACAAAATGATTTTTGAACCAAAAACACAGAACAAATGGATTAAAAAATTGCAATTATTGATTTAAAAGGGGGAAAATCAGGAAATTTAATATACATCTATACTCTTCATTTTAATTTGATCCTAAAACAGAAAGTCGGCACTCATGATTTACATTCCCGGGCCACACAAAATGATGCGGCGGGCCAGATTTGGCCCCCGGGCCGCCATGTTGACACATGTGAACTACATGATACATGTGCTCGTATTGTTTACCATGTCAGCATATCCCAATAGTTGTTAAGGCGGATCGAAAGTCTTGCGGTCGATCATTCAAATATCAGCCTTGATACCTGCGTGATGTGTATCTCATGCTATTATTGAATCCAGAGACTCGGACACACCTACTGGTTGTACTGCTCACTTTTTGACAGGAAAAAATTATATATTGGACTACGATAACCTATAGATCATTTTTAATTTGTATATTTGAGATCAAAATCCGTACTTACGTCAGTGTCTGGCCCCTTATCAGCCCCTGGGCAGGAGAATGTGACAAACTCATGGCACCTCTTATGGACCACAAAACAGCAAACTGCGAAAAATAAAAAGGAAGAATGACGTGAGATTGGCAATGGAAGAATTTTGTCGACAGGTCAGAAAATAAAGACATGATTGTATTATTGTGATGTTGACAGCACTGCGACAGTTATTGAAAGGAGGAATCAAGTGTGGTCTGGGCTGGTGATGCAGTGTCCAGATGGCCTGGTTTTGCGCAGTGCTACCGTAGAGAATTACATGCTTTCATATTTTTCGACGAGGGCGCCGCAAGACCAGAAGTTTTTGAGTTGTGTGATCAAGTGCATGCACTAATGCACTTTGCTCAATTCCCTATGTGCAATCACATTCGTTAATTCGCCCTCTGCCCTCAAAACTGAGCCTTAAATGGCAGCCGACGAGTTAAAATGCCTCAAAACAATACAACTCGTTACTTGTACGTGTTTACCAAGCAGATAAATGCTCGGTAAGTGTTTGCAAGGTCACCAATCACTAAGGCGTAAATCATCATTCACTTTTGTAAGCGTCTAGACTGCATTAGTGGTTTGTGTTCTATTTGTGCGTCCTTCCCTCTTCAAAGAAACTTGTCAGAACTTTAGTTGCTAATTTTTCAATTCCAAGAAGCACTTTTAAATGCCTCAATTGTCCTTCTGTGACCAATGAAGCCTCCTTGAAAAGCAAAAGCAAACACTGCCTAGCCACGGCGGTGCACGGCTTCTCCTTCTGTCACAAATACATTTCTAGGATTCGACATATTTTTCAGACATATTCAAAGACGCAACCGTATGTTTCCCAGCATGCAGCACACTGTACATAAGGTATAGTTGTCAGGCCCCAGACGAGATTGGTGGCTGGTTGCGCCCGCCACCCAACCACAGGCCCTGCCTCTAATGACTCGAGGGCTGCCAGGTGTGAGTCATTAGCCAGCGAGGAGTATTTAAGGCCACCTTGAACAGGACCACGCTGCGGGATCGTCTGATCTGCTCACAGTGAGGTACCCGCTTGTATTTTCTCACCTGCCTTCATTGATATACGATCGCTTGTTTTGCTCCCAGGATTCCGACTACGCTCGGCCTCCACGACCACGGATACGCCTAACGACACGCCGACGCCGTCCCCTCTGGTGCCTGGCTTTTCACTTGGATCATTCTAATAAAGATTCGGGAACCAGACTCGCAGCCCTCGCCTGCTTTGGGGTCTTCACCCCCCGTTCATAACAGCACGATCCCGCCAACATGGACCCCGCGGGCGCAGGCCAGGCCCCCTCCGACCAAATTTCGCAGGTCGTGGAACAGCATACCCAAGCTATTGCGTACCTCTATTCTAAGGTATCGAGCATGGCTGATACCCTTGATGACATACGAGCACAACTCACTTCCTTGCCTCACTCACCAAGTGCACAGCTAACCCCCGCCGCTCCCCTGGTAACACCGATATCGCCGCCAGATGGACTTAAGGCCCCCCCACCCGCCCCCTACGGTGGAGATCTTGGCGCATGCCGGCGCTTCCTGGTTCAATGCCAGTTGGTGTTTGAACAACCAAGCCGTAACTACACCTCGGACCGAGCCAAGATCGCTTTCCTGATCGGCTGCCTTTGTGATGAGGCCCTAGCCTGGGCGAGCGCCGAATGGGAGCGGGGCTCCCACATTTGTACCTCCTACGACTTATTTACCGCAGAGATGCGAAAGATCTTCGACCACCCGGTGGGCGGCCGGGAGGCAGCCGGGCGCTTAAGAGCCCTCAGACAAGGCGTCCGGAGCGTCGCAAAATACTCGGTCGAATTCCGCATCTTAGCCGCCGAGAGTGCCTTTAATGACTCTGCCCTCCAGGACGCATTTCTGGAGGGGCTGAATGTGGAGATGCGGGAGGAGCTGGCGATCCGAGAGGAACCAGGGTCCCTCGACGCGCTCGTGGAATTGGCCATCCGGATCGACAGCCAACTAGAGAGACGACGAGGGCAGCGGCGAGGTGACTCGCAGGTGGGCGCCATGGTTGGACTTCGGCGCCTGCTTCCTGGTTCCCCCGCAGCGGCTGCGCCTCCTCCTCCTGTGGCGACGTCGGAACCCATGCAAATTGGTCACGCTGGAGCGTCCGGGGAGGAACGCTCGCGCGGCCGCCGGCAGGTCCTATGCTTCTATTGCGGCAAGGGGGGTCATCTCTCGCCATCATGCCCTGCCCGCCCGGTAAAAGCAAGGGCTCACCAGTAGGAAGGGAGGTCATGGTGAGCCTGGCCGTGGGGGAAGCCTCCCGTCGATTTGTTTTACCAGCATCTCTTTCCTGGGGGGGAAGAGATACCAACACCACGGCCTTGATCGACTGCGGTGCGGACGAGAGTTTTATCGACCGCTCCGTGGCCGCTAAGCTGGGCATCGGGACTCGGGTTATAGAGAGACCCCTAAGTATTACGGCACTGGATGGGCGTACCCTAGGCAGAGTGGAGCGACGGACGGACCCTGTTCTACTCCGCCTATCCGGCAATCACCAGGAGATGGCGTGCTTCTACCTCTTGGACTGCCCGGAGGCGTCTATTGTTCTGGGCCTACCATGGTTAAGAGAGCACAATCCGGTGATCGACTGGGGGGGACCCAACGTGGTAGCCTGGAGCCCGGCATGCCATACCAAGTGCCTCCAGGCAGCCCACGTACCCCCAGTGTCACCGCCGAGGAGGGATGCCCCTGACCTAGCAACAGTGCCCGAGTGCTATCGGGACCTTTCACGGGTGTTTAGCGAGGACCAGGCCTCAGCACTCCCCCCACATCGCCCTTACGACTGTGCCATTGACTTATTGCCTGGTGCTTCCCTTCCTAGGCGCCGGATCTATAACATCTCCAGGCCGGAGCGGGAGGCACTGGATAACTACATCTCCCAAGCGCTGGCATCTGGACAGATTCGCCCTTCCTCCTCCCCCGTCGGGGCGGGGTTTTTTTTTGTCGACAAGAAGGACGGCTCGCTGCGCCCCTGTGTCGACTACCGAGGCCTGAATGAGATCACGGTCAGGAACGCGTACCCGTTGCCACTCATCGACTCGGCTTTTACCCCGCTACATGGTGCTTGCATTTTTACGAAATTAGACCTCCGTAATGCGTACCATCTGGTCCGAATTCGGGAGGGGGACGAATGGAAGACGGCCTTTTCCACCCCCCAGGGACATTTCGAATATCTGGTAATGCCCTTTGGGCTCCGCAATGCCCCGGGAGTGTTCCAGTCCTTGATCAATGATGTCCTCCGGGACATGCTAAACCGATTTGTATTTGTTTACCTGGATGACATCTTGATTTTTTCACGAAGCCTCGAGGAGCATGTGCAGCATGTGCGCCAGGTGTTGCAACGTCTCCTCGAGAACCGCCTATTCGCCAAGGCTGAGAAGTGCGAATTTCACGTCTCGGAGACCACCTTTCTGGGGTACGTGGTGGCCGCCGGGGAGATGCGGATGGATGCCAAGAAGGTGGAGGCTGTTACTCAGTGGCCCAGGCCCACGGGGAGAAGGGAGTTGCAACGTTTTTTGGGGTTCGCTAACTTCTACAGACGTTTCATCAGGAACTATAGCCGCATCGCCGCACCCCTCACAGCACTTACATCCACGAAACTCCCGTTTTGTTGGTCTGACGCAGCGGAGGCGGCGTTCAGTTACCTGAAGTCCCGTTTCACCGTTGCTCCTGTCCTCTCCCACCCCGACCCTAAGTTGCAGTTCCAGGTGGAGGTCGACGCCTCGGAGGTGGGGGTCGGCGCTGTCCTCTCCCAGCGCAAACAGGCGGATGGGAAGATGCACCCCTGCGCCTTCTTTTCCCGTAGGCTGTCTCCAGCTGAACGCAACTACGGCATTGGGGACAGGGAACTGCTCGCGGTGAAGATGGCCCTGGAGGAATGGCGACACCACCTCGAGGGGGCTAGCCAGCCGTTCACGGTTCTGACGGACCACAAGAACCTGGAATATCTCTGGTCGGCCCGGAGGCTAAACCCTCGCCAGGCCCGGTGGACCATGTTTTTCAGTAGATTTAATTTCACGCTTACCTATATCCCGGGTTCCAGGAATGGGAAGTCGGATGCGCTATCCCGTGTTTTTCAGTCCCCGGACACGGAGGAGGAGCCCCCAACGATCCTACCTCCCTCCTGCAGGGTGGCTAGCATGAGGACGGGGCTGGAAGCCGAGGTGGTGAGGACCCAAGAACTGGAGCCAGACCCAAGAAGAGGTACACAGAAGGACCTGTATGTTCCGACTTCAATGCGTTCCAAGGTACTTGAATGGGCCCACACCTCCCGCCTGACCTGCCACCCAGGGGTTGCCCGCACACAGGCGGTATTGCGCCGACGCTTTTGGTGGCCGACATTAAGGGCAGATACGCAGTCTTTCGTATCCGCCTGCCAGGTGTGTGCACGCAACAAGTCCTCCACCAAGCCAAGCTCCGGTCTACTCCTCCCACTCCAGATTCCTAGTCGTCCCTGGTCTCATATTGCGGTCGACTTCGTTACGGGCCTTCCCAAGTCCCAGGGTAACACCACCATACTCACCATTGTCGACCGTTTTTCCAAGGCCGCCCACTTCATCGCCCTCCGAAAACTACCCTCAGCCCAGGAGACAGCCGACCTCCTCACGCAGCATGTTTTCCGCCTGCATGGAATTCCCGCCGACATCGTTTCCGACCGGGGTCCACAGTTCACTTCACATGTCTGGTCTGCCTTCTGTTCAGCCCTGAAGATCACCCCAAGCCTCTCCTCGGGATATCATCCACAGTCTAACGGTCAGTGTGAACGCACAAATCAGCAGTTGGAGGCAGCAATTCGCTGCGCCACCCATGCCGACCCGACCACTTGGAGTGAACATCTGCCCTGGATAGAATATGCCCACAATTCCCACCCTAACGCCTCCTCCAACCTATCCCCTTTCAAATGCTCCCTAGGCTACCAACCCCCCGCATTCCCTTCCCTGGAGGCGGAGATTGCCGTGCCCTCCGTCCAGGCCCACATAACCAGATGTGGCCGTATCTGGGAGAGGGCCCGGGCCGCGCTTCAGCTTGCTTCCGACCGTGCCCAAGGGCAGGCCAACCGCCACCGTGCCCCCGCACCAGCCTACGTCGTGGGTCAAGAGGTTTGGCTGTCCACCCGTGATCTTCCC
The DNA here is from genome assembly GCF_051989625.1 of Stigmatopora argus. Lineage (NCBI taxonomy): Eukaryota > Metazoa > Chordata > Actinopteri > Syngnathiformes > Syngnathidae > Stigmatopora > Stigmatopora argus. The sequence goes on from NC_135393.1 coordinate 15,869,896, forward strand.
TTAAAGACCAAATCCCGGAAGCTGTCTCCCCGCTTCATCGGCCCCTACAAGATCGAACGGATAATAAACCCATGTGCCGTGCGCCTCAAGCTCCCACCCCCCCTTCGCATCCACCCCACCTTCCACGTTTCCCAGATCAAGCCGGTCAAGACAAGTCCTCTGTCCCCCCCTAACCCTCCCCCACCCCCTCCGCTGATGATTGAGGGGGGCCCGGCGTTTCTGGTAGAACGGCTTTTGGACGTCCGCCGCCGGGGTCGCGGCCTACACTACCTGGTGGACTGGAAGGGATACGGTCCTGAGGAGCGCATCTGGGTTCCTGCCCGCCACATCCTCGACAGGGACCTCATCAGGGACTTCCACCGGGAACACCCGGGGGCCCTTCGTCGCGGGCCAGGTGGCCCGCGTAGGGGGGGAGGTACTGTCAGGCCCCAGACGAGATTGGTGGCTGGTTGCGCCCGCCACCCAACCACAGGCCCTGCCTCTAATGACTCGAGGGCTGCCAGGTGTGAGTCATTAGCCAGCGAGGAGTATTTAAGGCCACCTTGAACAGGACCACGCTGCGGGATCGTCTGATCTGCTCACAGTGAGGTACCCGCTTGTATTTTCTCACCTGCCTTCATTGATATACGATCGCTTGTTTTGCTCCCAGGATTCCGACTACGCTCGGCCTCCACGACCACGGATACGCCTAACGACACGCCGACGCCGTCCCCTCTGGTGCCTGGCTTTTCACTTGGATCATTCTAATAAAGATTCGGGAACCAGACTCGCAGCCCTCGCCTGCTTTGGGGTCTTCACCCCCCGTTCATAACAATAGTTTCACAGGAGAACTGTGTGGGTGTCTTGTGCGCAGCACTTGTCTTATTTATATTCGCACTTCACCCAGGTGGATTTTTACTTTTGTTTTCCCAAGTAAAATTGGAATGCACCTTGGCCTTGCAAAAGATAAACCCAAAATTTTGACATGAGACGTTGGCAGGGACTCAAAAGACTGACTGCAAGTTACACAGCAGAAAAATTCAATTCTGCATTCATTCTGTTATATATATTATAACCTCTCGGGTAGCCCCTGTTTGGTCATTAACGGAATTTTAATGAGCAACCAGAAGTGGTAATGTCAAAAGGATTGTCAGGGTATCTTGAGGTATTTTCCTCTCACCGATCAATTGCAAAGCGGGTAAGAGTCAAATGACAGTTTTAAAATCAATAGGAATTGATTTGAGCTACAACATACAATAGGCCGCCTTCCTCTGAGATAACCTAATTCCATCCCAATCCTAACCCTATTGATGTTCAAGCTTCATTGTGGAATTTTCTTGCAGCTTTAGTGAGATGAGCTAAATCAATAAAAGCTGTAACTCATTTGCAGTCAAAGTCTATATGTCACCTGACATTATTTTTGTGACAAAATGGACGATTAACTGAAGGAATTCAATCCCTCTATTTGTGCTTGTGTGTTTGTGTCTGTGTGATAGCAATTTATATTTTAGTCTTGCCTTCAGGCTTTATGAAGTCGTGATTTAATTACGGGAAATACTAAACCTTGAGAACAAACAAGCGACGCAATCACACAGAGAGAAGAGTTTGGAAGTGGTAAACTAAAAGGTTATAGGGTTGGAAAGAATAACAAAGCTCAGAGTATATTTGGATGTGACTTTAAACATGTTTGAAAGGTTAAACCGGGGGATCAAATCTGCGGCCCGCGGGTCGGCAGTGGCCCGACAGGTGGCCAGATCCGGCCCGTAGGGTTCTTCTGCCTGACAGCCACTTTGTAGCTCATTCATACTGTTTTTGACAAGGGTGCCACAAAACCAGATGTCTTTTTCCCATCCACAATCACATTCATTCATTCTGCCGTCCAAACACAGCATTCAATGGCAGCCAATGAGTTAATATGGAACCTTAAAATACGCCAAAACCAATGAAAAAGTGGTACTCGGACGTTTCGTCCAAAGACGTTTGGTAGAACGGACATTTGGTAGAACGGACGTTTGGTAGAACGGACGTTTGGTCGACCGGACGTTTGGACGACCGGAGGTTTGGTAGAACGGATGTTTGGTAGAACGGACGTTTGGTAGAACGGACGTTTGGACGCTGGGTTGTTACTGTTGAAACCAGCTCTCAAAATTATAATCATGAGAGAGAGAGTGAGTTTAATATCTAAATATCTAATATCAAAATATCAACAGTAAACTCTCTGTCATAATTTGACAGCGAGCGAACCCGGCGACCAAATGTCTATTCTATCAAACGTCCGTTCTACCAAACGTCCGGTCTACCAAACATCCGTTCTACCAAACGTCCGGGGACCAAACGTCCGGGGACCAAACGTCCGGGGACCAAACGTCCGGGGACCAAACGTCCGGTCACGGAAAAAATACCCCCAAATGAGCAGGAACCGACAAACTAACAAGAAAAACCTAGTAAAATCCCTTGAAATCAATAGCAAATGATCCAAAATTTACCGTAAATTACCTATAAGTACCCTAAAATGTAAGACAAAAATAGAAATGACGCACAATTAACTAATTGCCTGCTATTGACAAGAATAGATGTCCAATTCACTTAACCTGGTTGTAAATGCTCCCGAACAAACATTCCCCCTTCCCAGTAAAAATGGATTGGACGTCTCGTAAAGTAAGTGAACTTTTTGGCCCAAAAATCAAGTGGTCCGATCAAGTTGGCATTAATGTGGCCCACCAACCAATAGAGTTTCATACCCCTGGGCTAAAACGGTTAAAAAGGCAAAGGGACAAAGCAAGAGTGGTTACCAAGGCAACAAGTCGTAATGAAGTTACTGTAAGAAAGCAAGGAGTCTGGCCTACAATGAACCCCAGGCCATGATATTGAAGTGAGCCATGGCGACCAGCAATATAGCATCAGTGACTTTAACAACAGAAAATGGACATTCACTCCAGGCCATCTCTATTCTTATTTAAAATAGAAATATGTCCAGCTCTTGCTACTTTATCTAAATCGTAATTCAGGGCTGCAGGAAACCAAATTGCAGCAACAAAAACATTTCTAAAAGGTGAAAAATGAATATTTTGTCACTGGAGGCGAACACAACAAACAGTAAATTATTGTTTAAATAAGCTCCCACGGCATCAATTTTGAGTGCTTGTAAAGTCTTGCTTTTACACAATCAATTTAACAGCCCGAGAAAACATTATGGATTTGATTTATGCACAGGAACTTGCCTCTTCTAAAGATAGAAAAGATAAACAAAATTCCTGAAGCAGCTGTAGACACACTATAAAATCAACAAAGTGGATACTCGAGAAACCAATTAGCTCTTGCAATGGGCATTTAATTGCAGTATTAGCATATTATATTAGATAAAATCCCCATTGAACAATATAGAGTCATGTAGCATTTAATATCAGTATCGTTATTTCGCCTTCATGCATGTTTTAAAGCAGCCTCGGGGAATAAGCAGAGCGGGGTCATAAAAAAAAAGAATCGTTAAACCTGATTTTAAATATTCACGGTGAAAAATGACGGCGGAATTCTAATACATAGCTGAATGTTTTATTGGATAATAATATTTCCTAGAGACTACCGTTATTAATGAGGACGGGAGAATGTTATTTGGAAAAGACAATTAAGTGGGGTTATTGGCACAAATAATGTTATTGCTGGTTAGTGTGTTTCGGTAAAAAAAAATACAGACATTCTTGTTCTCTTGCAGGAAAAACAAGTTAAAAAGGCTCACATTTCAAGCACCTGACTGCAGGCTTGCAGCAGATAAAAAAATAAATAAAAACAAATGCTCAAAGGGAATCTTAGAGCTGGACAGCCTGAGTGGGCAGCTCACAGCTTCCTGTTTCAAGGGCTGGCCTTTAATTCCTCAGCTTTATACCACACCGACACTCACGATGCATTTTATTTGGAATGCCATTTTTTTGTCATTTGGAAAAAGTCGTGATGTGTTACCCGCTAGTTCAATGAACAACAGCAAAAATATTTTTTTTTAAATGTCAAACTTGGAAAACGTGCAAAACAGTTGAAAGATTTGATTTAACAGAGAGAGGCGTGTGTGTGCAGAGAAGTTTAATCGAGTTGAAATAAGACTCTGTGATAGGGTAGTGATTTAATAGGATTCCAAGAAGGAAGAGATTAACCCGAATAAGACCAATAGACACGGGAGGTGCCATTCACTCTTGGTTAATGGCAATAAATGATTATTAATACTTTCTCCTTGAAACTTTAGACTGAAAATATATATTGTTTGCTAAGTACATGGTAAACTTAAAGGGGAAAATAGAAAAAAAACAATTGGCTGGTTATTATTAAGTGACATGTATTATTGACAGTAGTGTGTTCACTATTAAATGTAATGAATTTCTTCTCAGCCAAACAAAAGTATTTATTATCATCTGATTATTTGATTTTTCCATAACACTTTAAGTCCTAAGGTCAGTAAGTAAGTAGGTCCTCACTGTGTGGAGTTTGCATGTTTTCCCCGGGCTTGCGTGGGTTTTCTCCGGGTACTCCGGTTTTCTCCCACATCCTAAAATCATGCATGCTAGGCTAGCTGGTTGAAAACTCTCAATTTCCTCTAACAATGATTAGTTGCCCATCTTGTGCCCTGTAATTATCTGGTCACTGATTCAGGGTGCCCATAGTTTGGCCTTGGCTAGGCCCCAGCACCCCCCGCAACCCCTGTGAGGATAAGCGGTAAATGAATGAATAAAATATTCAATATCTCTTTTACTACTTCATGGCACCATAAATTTATTCTCCGACTCCCAAAACATTGTAATTATTGGTTTGGTAAAACGGCACTTACGAGGCGAGTAAGAGTTTAATGGGGGACTTTTTCCCAATTTTTCAAGTCTCTAATCACTGTGCATTTGTTGCAGAATCCTGCCTGTTGCATCCAATGGGATTCGTTGGACGTTCTCCACAATGCAGCAGAGATGCAGCATGTCGGTTTGGGCGGTGGCTACAATATTGATTGCGCTGACTCAGAAAGGGCCACGTTAGCACATAAGTGAAGCAAAATGTGGATTTACTCGGTTTAATTTATTTCTTGCCACATGGACGCTGACCAGAGTAAACACTAGATGTATTCGCTTTGCCATACTATAGTCTGTATCTTACAGTGGTGTGCCGTCAGGGCCTTCAAGGCCTTCTCTGCTGGCCTAAGAAATATCTGAATCATATATTATATTTTGTCCATGAATACTTATTAAATCATTCAAAATTGTCTGTTAGATTGCTTTCATTGCTTTTCCCCCTGGTTGCACTGCTTCCAGGTGTGTGTTTTCATATTGAAGCATTTAACAAATCACATTTCAGCCATTATTTGTTGCCAGGGTCAGAAATCTGCCTCAAGGCCTTCACAATCAGTTCTGCAGGCTCTGCTGTATTAAACAAGCGTCGATAAGACTGTTGCTTTAACCAATGATGATTTCGATCTGGTGACACCAAGGCCTTCTCGCAGGCGTAGGGCTACGTCATTGCCCTCTCGCAGGCGTAGGGATACGTCACCGCTTTCAGCAACTATGATTGGCTAGTGATAGAGTGGACTAGCCAGAACTACAAAACAGTATCTGGAGCGAGCTGCACAAGGAAATATATTGTTGTGTTGATTTAATAGCGGTTTTGTCAACCCGCAATGGCTAAAGGAGGAGAAGAAATGGATTTGTTTGCAGATTTACTGTCAAAGCCATTTTCAAGACGGACTTTTGAAGAGAAAAAAAGCTGGACATCATTAAGAAATGTCGGACAACTCCAAAGCAAGCAAATCTGTCACAACCGGGAATGAACATCTTCAGCACTAAATCGAATAAAACCGTTTGCCAGAAATACGACAGGACAGGCTCGACTTTCAGCATTAGCTTCGATGGCGATAGAAAAGAAGGAGGAAAGAAAGGAGGATGGATATTGTGTACAGGTAAAAAGCATTTTTGGTGAGTAAAATAAGGCTATATTCCTAAATAATATTTCAATTGTATGGGGTTATTATTGATGATGTTTTTATGTGTCGCAAGCTGTAGCTGCAGTAGAGGTTTTATAGCCATAAAATAGTTTTTTGAGAGTTGGATTGATTCGCTGAAGGCGTCGCTCGAAAATTCACAGACCACCGCTGGTATCTTACATATTCTGCTGTTTATGTATGGCGTATCTAAATTCAAGAACAAATTCTACAGCACCAAATTGAGCAGCCATTTTTTTTTGTTTCAACAGGGTGATGATTTTTGGCAACTGGTGCATTTTTGCTATTTAGGCCTGTCGTGAGACTGTTTAAATTTTCGCAAAAATGTGCTTCAGGCAGTCAAAGAGTTAAAAAAATACATAAATGTTATAAACCCAATCTTTTTTTACATGATTCTGATCCTCTGAAAATGAGGTGATTGAGCCCGATTTGCGATCACATGATCGGATCTGGGAGATTTTAGTTAGCACTGTTTTTGGGTATAAATAATCTCATTCTGTGTCACATATGAAAAGCAAAAATGTCATAAAGCACCTTTGGAATAAATGGGGATGAGAGAGGCTTTTTAAAATGAATGCAATGTATAATTGCAAGTAGGCAGACTAGGAAATGATGACTCTAATTATAGAAATTCTATTAGATATAGCCAAGAGGTGCTCACTAATCTTTTGCTGAATGGGAGTTGCGGGTGGGGCTAGATGGGGTCGATTCATTGATGGTAATGAATTATGTCAATTATTTTTAGTTGAGAGTGTCTGGTACCGCATGAGATCCGCTGCGCCGTACATTCGTCATGGGGAGACAATAAATTGAAGGTAATATTGTTAAAAAGAAAACAAAAGGAACCTGGAATGGGAGGGTATTTCGCTAAAGAAAAGACAAAAAAAACAGGTTGTGCATGTTTAAAAACTGCAGGAAAACAAGAGACAAAAATAACTAACTTCGACATGACATATGAGGATCGGAAAGACAAAAATGTCACATTCCCTGTGGGTATATTGATGAGAAAATGATGTGGAAGTTTAATTATACATGAAATGTGCGTAGATAGGCTGCTCGTTCTTTTGTCTTCCTCATCAACGGCCAGAGGAGACACTAATTGTGTTTACAACAGCGTCATCTGCCATTATATCGATACAACACAACTTGTTAATTATTTTTTTGCTATCTGCTTACACAAGAACAAGAAATAACAAGTGGGGAGCAGCAGTTTAGCAAGCTCAAACGAGTTACACTGCGTTTTTGAGAAATGTCATGTGACCACAGATGAAAGGTGAGCCGCTCCAAAAATTGTTGCTACAATCAATCACTTCAACAACAAAAAAAGGATTCGTAAAGTAAGAATGTTTTGGCATCTGGTTTACAATATCTGCAATTTACGAGGGATTTCTGTATATACCGTATTTGCTCGCGTATTAGCCGCCTTCGCGTATAAGCCGTACTCTTAAAATTGCCTTAAAATCGTTGATTTTTACCATTTCTCTCGTATAAGACACCCCCTCATTCACAATATTCACGTCTAGATTCGTGGTTTTAATACGGAGTATAGTGGTACCTCTACATACGAGCAGCTCTACCGACGAGATGCTCTAGATACGAGGAAAATTTCGATCAAATAATTCGCTCTAGATACGAGAAAAATTCCGGGATGCGAGAAAGCCAGGTGGCCATGACATGAGAGGCTGTTTATCATTGTAGCGCACTGTCTTTTTTTGCCGCATCTCTTTTGTGTATAACAGATATCTACGAGCACTGAACGGTTTCTTCACATGAGTTTCTCCTACACATGGACCAGAAAACGCACAACGCGCATGCGCGGGCAAAAAGAGGGCTTTCTGGGTAATGAAGTATACTCGTGCACACAACACCAATAGCCAATGGCACCCTTTCTCAGAATAAAACTTCATTACGCACAATCAATACATGGGTAGGCTGAGCTGTTGCATTTTTTCAGTGTTATGCCTTCCTTAGCCTGTTAGCTCCCGCGATTGCTCATTCAAGACTACTTCTCGTTGGCAAGTGGTCGTGTGTTATCCTATTGTGAGGACATTTGTGTGCATCATTTTCGGAATATTTTGAAGGGAATGCAACAGCAAACAGCCCATCGATAGTCAAAATAAATTTAGTCAAGCGTTTTATCTGTTTATCGTTTTTCTATTTTCAAATAAATAGCTGTATCAGCTGTATTGTCTTGCGTTATGGCGTTTTGTTTTTGTCACTTTGCAGTTTCGTGAATGTCAATTCTAATTTATGCGCATATAAGCCGTACCCTGTATTATATACGTACCTCTGTATTGGTTTAATGTTCACCTCAAATCAATTTCAACTGAGAAGGCTGCCATTGAGTTATCATGTTTCACTACCAAGTGTGTATGCAATTTTTTCCCTCTCTCTGTATCAGATAGGGAGAAGAGCTAGATCATCACACTCATAGCAATTTGCTCTGACAACTTCCTGTCTTACAGAATAACAACCAATCCCAGGAGGGCAGGAAAAGGGAAATTATTGTTGAGGAGAAGCTGCTTGATTACACGTCAGGAAATGAGTGGTGTTGGTTGATATCAAAAAGTGAAATAGTGTAATGTCAATTTGGTCAAGTGACAGTGAAAATATGTGTAGAAAAAATAAATGAATGTATGGATGTTTGGGGCTAATTTGTTTAATTTTGTGCAGTAAAAGTTGCACCAAAGTAAGGTTGATAACGGCATGATGGTGGTCAATAAGTGAAGCAAGAGGACGGTTAGTTAGGGCGATAGATGAGGGTGACGTGGCTAAAATTACATCTAGGTGAGAAGGTGATGGTGACCTCATGCTGGCTCTCTTCGCCTGGCAGAGTCCAATATTTGCTCATGTCTCCTTCTATTCATGCTTCTTCACTTTCTGCTTATGTGAGTTTCATTCTTTTGTTCTTAATCTTCACCTGCTTTGTTAAAACTCATCTGGTCAACGGGATCTTGTCATCCTCTCAAATAATTGCTTCATTCTATATTTTCTATTGCATCATTTTACAAAGATGATTAAAAATTGTTAGAAGAGTTTTAAAAAAAAAAGATAAATAAACATCCGTTTTTGGGTGATACTGCAAAATTCGGAAAAGTTATGGGTGATTAGTATTCATATGTTGTTAGCAACTTGTTTTCTAAGATTTTAAAATATGTATATAGTATTTTCAACTAGAAAATGCTATTTTGGGGGGAAATTGAATGATCCTTTGCTCTGCTGGTCGGTAAAATCCCGCATCTTAATTCCCATAGATTTTAGAGATTTATTTACAGATCACTTTCTGTTGATTTAGATTCATTTCCTGTTCTACTAAAGTGTGTCTCTGTTTAGAAATTCATCCAACTGTCACTTCCTTATTATGCCAAGAATGAATAGGGTCAAAAGGTGTAAATCAGGCAACTGTTTTTTTTTGGTTCATTTGTTAAGGTTCCTGATTGGCTATAAAAGCACCAAAGGGCCGACTATGTGTTTTCAAGGGATTACTTTAAAAACCACTTTTAAACCCAGTTACGAATTAATGTCGAGTAAGAAGATTTCATTTTTTTTTGTATGGGTGAACATGCCGTTAAGTGTAACACAATTTATGGGATTACAAAACAACCTCTTAAATATTCACTGAGTGTTTTGAAATAATCTTTTCCCTTCGCTAACAGTTTAAGATAAAGAACCATTAGTGATTGTACAATAGACTTTTGCGCACTGCACACCAACTACACAACATAAGTCAAGCACCACCCTAAGCAAAGTTCATTTTTAAAATGACAGCAGGTATTTTTCAGCACCACAGTTGAAAATTGGCTATAACCATTTTACTGCTCCTTCTATCATCTACCAATTACACAAACCCGAGAAAAGACCTGATGGTTCACCATGTTCTTGGTCAATTCCAAAACATCTTCCGCACTGGAGTGCAGTCATTATGGAACAAAAAAACATCCAATTGTTTCTTACTTGATCCCATCACAAAGCATATTTAAAAAGAAATCGAATAAACACAAACAGTTAATCCCACTATCAAGACCTTAATAATGGGCAAATATTTTTCCCCCATAAAATATGGGATATTGCAAATTTCCTCATTGAGTCACGAAGAAGTTACCGTATTTTCACGACTATAAGGCGCACTTAAAAGTGTTAAATTTCCTCCAAAATAGACAGTGCGCCTTATAATCCAGTGCGCTTTATATATGGACCAATACTAAAATTGTTATCACGATAAAATAAAATTAATCAGTCGATAGGGTACACCATCCTCTACAGCTCTCACAACTACGGCAAGCAGCCCCCGACTACTATTTTCCCCGTAGAAAAAGTACTGCGCCGTGACTGCTGGGATATGTATTAACGTTTTGCAGACTACAACTATTTACTGCTCAGGTTAAAACTACTTACTGCTGAATAAAGTCTGACTTGGAATTTTAATGAACTTAAGTATCTATAATGATGCCCCCATGAAACAACCATACAAATCTTGCCCAAAAAGCGGAGTTGCCGTTTAATATACCCGGATATATTAAACGGCAGGGGTATATTAAATGGCGCACAAACGGGAGGCTCAAAAAAGCAAAAATCATTTAATATACCCATGTATATTAAACGGCAAAATACGGTAATTCAGTCATATTTCCGTTGGGTATGCCCTCTAACTTACCTTTGTTCAGGTCACAGTAATGCAGTCATTTTGTACCAATCCTAACAAATGGGGATTAAATACAAGGATTACACTGTCATACAGCGTTTACTAAAGACAAGGGATATACGTAATGCCCTTTTTCTTCATGCAAGGCAGCATACACTCAGTCATCAACCCACACATGTCTAATGAGAAATGCAACATCTCTCCCATTTTCATTTACTGTCTGACTCATCTCCAAAAAGGCCAACTGTCAATAGACCACACACCTGAGCCACTTTCCCTGTTTGACTATGATTATTATCTTTGTTGAGTCCAAGACAGCACATTGGAGTCTCAAATCCAACTGTTGGATTTGGAACAAAATGTCCATAATGTTGAAAGTGCTAGCCAAAATGGAGATCTTGGTTGGTTGGTTTGTTGGTTAACATCATCTGTACTTCTATTTTGTCTGAATATCATTAAAAAAAAAACTGATATAATGATTTTGGTATGACGGTTTGGTTTATGTGACTATTTTCAGTGTGTTATCAGTTCAAAGGTAAATATGTTGATAAAACATTAACTCTGGTAATCTTCCTTTTGATTGTATGACCATTTTCATGTTTCCATCTTTTGAAATGATCTAAAAATTGAAATGCCGAGCAGAATTCAATTGTTGGTCCTTGGCTCGAAAGCACCGGCTGTACGTCAAGGAAAGCACTTTGAGTTGAGAAATGAGCAAATGTTTAAGAGTATGATGTAAGCGCAAACTTCCAGGAAAGCACTTAAAATGAATTGCAGCTTCAAGGTGAAGCTGGCAGGCGTTCTTACAGAATCCAATATGGAAAGAGAGAAATAGAAAAACAGTTTGCCTCTTCATTTGAGATTCAATCACGTTCTCAAATTTAGGCTCAACACATTCCAAAGTTAAGCTGTTACCATCATAAATCCTTTATAACTAGTGGTTCATCTGGATTCAACAGATATCATCGTCGATAGCGGTTAATGAGATGACTGTACAAATAATACTTCACTGTAGGTGACATCATTTTTTTAATCATTATCTATCTTCATTGACTTATCATAGAACTTAGCATTGTTTTTTTTTATCTGGACATTTGCTCCTTTGTCCTTGTCTAGCCAAACTAATTTTGACGTCTAGGCCAAAGAGTTTAATTCTTACAAGTCCTGGAAAAACAGTCTCAGAAATAACAGTATTTTTCTTAAGACTGGAAATGGGAAAGCAGCTTTTGAAAAGCCCACATGTTTTTGTGCAAAGACTTTTGTGTAAAGTCCCCAAAAATATGTTTTCAATATCTACAGAAGCAGCAGCAATTGGTTAAAAATGAAGTGCCAGAATGGCGGCGTTTTCCTTCCTGTGTTATGAAAGGGACAGAAAATAAAAAGCAGTCAGCAAGCCATAGTGAACCTAAAGAAACTCAACAATACGACCAGGGTTTCACACAAAAAATGCACATTAGATGTGATGTAGGAATATCTTTTTCCAATAAATGCCACACAAATGCTATTAAAAATCTTCACATGTAAACACAATAAAACTTCACTGTTGCCAACCTCTCCATTGAATGTGACTGTTCCATTTGTTGTTTTTTTCTTAGAGCCCCTGCATTAGATAATAGCATCCTCACATCAAAACTCTGGGCAATTAAATGTAGATTACACTGTAATTCAAAGTCTGGTGCATTAGTCTTTGCTCCATCATGGAGCCATCTAATACACCTCTAATGCATTCAGACAGTAATATCCCGCACTAATCCTTGGTAATGTTCAGTGCTACACCTCCCTGGAGATTAAGCAAGCCATCTCCCTTTTAAAAGCATTTTCAGAACAAACAAAAGCGGGGTACACCACTCAAAAAAATACACCTTTAGGAGGCGCCGCTAAGTGCATGAGCTCAAAACAAGATTTGCCTGCCTCACAATATTTAAATCCAGGTCAAATGTTTTATGCACTTTTGCTAAGTGACGTTTTGTTAGAGTTGCTAGCATTTGCGGGGTACTCGGACGTTTCGTCGAAAGACGTTTGGTCCCCGGATGTTTCGTCGAAAGACATTTGTTCCACGGACGTTTGGTCGACTGGACGTTTGGTCGAACGGACGTTTGGTAGAACGGACGTTTGGTAGAACGGACGTTTGGTAGAACGGACGTTTGGTAGAACGGACGTTTGGTCGCCGGGTTGTTACTGTTGAAACCAGCTCTCAAAATTATAATCATGAGAGAGAGAGATAGAGTTTAATATCTAAATATCTCATATCAAAATATCAACAGTAAACTCTCTGTCATAATTTGACAGCGAGCGAACCCGGCGACCAAACGTCCGTTCTACCAAACGTCTTTCGACGAAACGTCCGGTCACGCATTTGCGGCTATCACCACCCTGTGACAAATCACTTCTGCGATTGGTCACCTTAACCTTCAAAAGACGAGAAAATACACGTGAACATGCAGGATGGTGAAATAATATCTATAAATGAACAAGGCGGATTAACCGACACATTAAAAGACTGCTTTTGTGTGCCAGGTCAATTACAATAGGGACACTTGACTTTACATTGTGGGCAGAATTCTATTCAACAACATTTACATTCTTGCAAAATGACCTCACTGAAAGTGTGTACTGTGCATGTGTGTACCTGTTTGTGTTTGACAAAAGAATGGCCGACATGAGTGAGCTGTGCAGACAAGCTTAGCGATTTAGCTGACGACGATGGAGCCTGATAAAACTTTGCATCATCTGGAATCGTCGACATTAATAGAAAAAAAATGTATATCAGTAATGTGCTATATTTTCTTTAGTATGCCATCAATCTATGGGTTCGAGAGAAGCCTACTTTGCTTGTAGACAAATGTGAGCATTTGCAAACTACCTTTTGTAAAAGCACTGCAAGCAAGAGAGGCATCTTCCCTACTTCTCGCATCCAGCTCAAAAATTCATTGACAAGCCAAAGGAACAATTAAGCACATGTTTAGTATCTTAATAACCTATAAAATAAGGTGTAAGAATAATGAGGCCACTTTACGCCATCCTTTGTATTAATTACACAATATTTTATACAATTACTGTACATCACGAAGAAATCACGAAGTAGGGTCACCCCTATAATAACTAACTTTTTTTTTCCCGCTATGAGTTTCAGCGTGGATTTTTACATTTTTATGAATTAAAAATAAATAAATAAATAAATCTTCAGTGCTGAGTACTAGTAGCAAGAGTGGCTTCTGCTTACGAGTTTCAGCGTGGATTTTCCCATTTTTATGAACTTTAACTATAAATAAATACTTTTTTTTCTTCAGTGCGGAGTCCTAGTAGCAAGAGTGGCTTCCGCTTACGAGTTTCAGCGTGGATTTTCACATTTTTATGAACTTAAAAAAATATATAGATATATATATATATATATACTTAAAAAAATAGCAGAAAAAAAACGCGAAGAACTGAATTAGCGATAAATGAAGTCGCAATAATCGAGGGAAGAATATACATAGATTGCGATCTACCAGTAGAAGGAACTATTGGTAGATCACAACAATAACATTTTGATCCCTCCCCTCTGTACATCTCCTTAGTTAGGCTCTTATGAATTTGCCATATAAGCTTTGAATCGAGAGTGGATTTTCACCCGCGTTCCCTGCCGCTCCCATACATCATGATAGTCTAATGCAACGTATATCATTACATAATTGCTGAGCTTTGTCAGTGGGCTGTAAAAAATGTAGATCTTGAAAGGTTAACTCTTTGAATATACAGAATATACCGTTTTTTCACGACTATAAGGCGCACATAAAAGTCTTAAATTTTCTCCAAAATTGACAGGGTGCCTTGTAATCCAGTGCAGTGCGCTTTATATATGGCCCAATACTAAAATTGTTATCACGATAAAATAAAATAAATCAGTCGATAGGGTTCACCATCATCTACAGCTCTCACAACTACAGCAAGCAGCCCCCGACTCTACTAATAATAATAACGATAATCGAGGGAAGACTGTACATAGATCGCGATCTACCAGTAGAAGGAACTATTGGTAGATCACATAACAATAACATTTTGATCCCTCCCCTCTGTCCATGTCCTTAGTTAGGCTCTTGTGAATTTGCCATATAAGCCATATAATCGAGAGTGGATTTTCACCAGCGTTCCCTGCCGCTCCCATACATCATGATAGTCTATATTATGAGATAAAGTCATAATTGCTGAGCTTTGTCAGTGGCCTGTAAAAAAAAAGGTAGCTCTTGAAAGGTTAACTATTTGAAAAGTATACAGGATATACACAAAACCCTCTATCTTTTGTACTTTAAGACATTTCAGGAATCTAGCCGTGACCTCACTTTACTTGTTAGTCAACACCGTCCTTCATTGAAAGCCTCTGATGAATAAGACAGACAACATGAAAAAAGCAAGTGTTTGCTTCCGTAGAAATGTATTAAATACTTTATCAGCAAGATTGGCAAGGTAGCAAATACAGCTGAGCCATTTCAAGTAAGCGCAGACTCGCCAATCTACTGACCAAATGGGTCGTACTGCAAACACCGACGGATAGTACACTCTTAATTTCTCTCCGATGTGCAATAGGATTTGGAGGTGATAAATAATGCAGTTGCCTTGATTTATTAGTCTGAGCTCAATGAGGTGGAGCTCCATTGATTGGGGGGGGGCAGGAAGAGAAGCTTTCAGGGAAGTCCACACTGCTTGTCCATTTTCAAACTGTTTGGAATAGTTTAGCCCAGTTATGAATGATGAACTCGCGGTTTTGTGAGGCTTCTTCATTTCTTAATATGGGAATACTGCATGAAACTGTGACATCATATCTGGGAATAAACACAAGCTAGAGCAGGGGTGTCAAAGTCAGTTTTTGTCGCGGGCCATGTCGTAGTTTTGTTTTCATTCGGAGGGCTGTTATGTCTTTCGACAAGGCTGGCAAAATTAATCGATTCATGAATTGGCAGTTTTTCCGATCGTGCTGATCGATAGATCAATTTTGGTCATTAAAATTAGTAAAAGTCTTCTGTTTGACCCTCTTAATAGCAAATATTGTCTTGAAGTGGATTTTTTTAACATTTATTTACATTTTTTTTAATCAGAAAAGAGGGCAAATATCAAATCTATTGTGTTTTAATCTTTTGTTTTTTATTTAAAAGGGAAAAAGAGTAAATTTAAAAATCTGTTTACAATGAAAAATGAAAGGGGAAAGAGGAAACATTCTAGATAAAATATTTAGATATAAAAAAAATGGATTAAAAGAAATGGATCAAAAGGCTTAAATATTCAGTTTGTTTTAGATCTAAAACAAAGTTTATTTGAGGTTTTTTCTTAGTAAGGGTAAACATATTTTAATCATTTGTTTTTCATATCAAAGGGAAATCCAAATATTTTTCAAATATCATCAATAATAAAGTGGAAAACAGAAAATATTTCTATATATTCATTTTTAGATCTAAAAAAAAATTCTTTTTGAACTCAAACAAACACAAAGCGTAAAAAATACAATAGTTGATTTAAAAAAAAGGCAATTATTGATTTAAAAAGGGGAAAAACAGGAAATATTTCCTATACATCTCTTATCTTCATTTGATTGTGATCATAAAACAGAACGTCGGCACTCATAATCTACTTTCTCAGGCCGCACAAAATGATTCAGCGGGCCTGATTTGGCCCGCCGGCCGCCACTTTGACATCTAGAAGATTTATGCTCTCACTCCACAGTTGTTGCTTTAAGGAAATCTACTGTCGCACTACTTCACCTCTAGATAAGAATGTTTAGCTGGATCTAAATAAAACGAGAGAAGTACTGGAAGCTAATAGTGCTGAGGGACGTAGTGTATTATTCTAAGCCCACAACAGCAGGCCAAGGCTTTGAAACAAGACTCGGCAGAAAAAGAAGCCAAGAGCTGACGGACGGATTGTTCTGGAAGCAACAAAACATCTCCACATATTGTTTTCCACAACGTTAACTTTGCTCCGACATCCCGTCACTCTAATGACGTGAAGATTTTGCTCGCCACTAATGGACCAAAGTCTAAAAATTCTATTTTATTCCCCCGAAACATCCCTTGTCAATTGACTTCTAAAATGCTAAGCAACAAAACTACAATCTTTCTGAGACATTGGCAGCTTGTGAAGGAAAATCTCCACAAAATGGGCTGTTTATGATCAAAAAATGTGATGTAATGTGGCGCAATGTCTATTTTTAGCAAAGGGACATTTACGGGGATGAAAATGAAATGTCAATCCTGTTACAGAAATGTCACCCTCCCGTTTATCACCTTGTCATTTTTCGAACGGCGACTGAGAGGCCGGCTGGAGGACTTGACCTCTATTTTAGAAGAGCGCCTTTGCCTTAATAATTTATGGCTAAACACATCTTACGAAGTGAGGACCTTTCCAACTTTTAAAAGTTGCAGTGGAAACGATCGGCCCTTGATAGGGGAGTCATTATTTATTCAACATGTCTAGAAAGGGAATTTATGAAAATGGAAAAGGCTTCCTTGCTGCGGAGACTTGAAACCCAACAAAGCTTTTCTGGGTTTATTATAACAAAGTGTTAAACAGAGTTGTCACGTTGAGCTTTGAAGTGAAGCGCATGATCGTTGGGGTCTCTTTTGGGGGGTCCTTGTGTCTGCTAACTAGGGTTGTCACAATTAATTGACTATTCAATAAATCTGTGATGACTTGAAAGGAGAACTGTTCTGTCATGAATCATTTTGTCACCCCAAAAAATGTCAAATGCTCTTTTTGAGGCTAAAGTAAAATTGACACATTAAGGGTACATTGTTGCTGTTTTTCTTCCTTTTTGTTTTTAATTTACATTTTATATTTGTTAACAAAAATGGAAAATCTGAAAATGTTCCTGTTATTTTTTGTATATATATATATATATATATATATATATATATATATATATATATATATATATATATATATATATATATATATATATATATATATATATATATATATATATATATATATATATATATATATATATATATATATATATTAATCCCCGCACGACCCTTGTGAGGATTAGCAGTTCGGAAAATGAATGAACAAATGTTTTATATTCATCGTTTTTTAATTTTGCTTTAAACAAAAAAAACTAAAAACCTGAGAAAATAAATATTCTCTTCTACCATTTTTTTCAGATTTTTTTTATTATTTAAAAAAGCAAAAATTATCAAAGTTCATTTATGATGCGTCAATATTCATTGATTGAATTATTCATTCTTTTTTCAAGACAGCGTAAATATTTCTTTTGTCCAGCTAAAACGTTGTTTACATTTTATTCATTCATTCATTTTCCCTTTCGCTCATCCTCACAAGGATCGCAGGGGGTGCTGGACCCTATCCCAGCCAACCGGGTCCACCCTGAATGGGTTGCCAGCCAATTACAGGAGACAAACAACCAATCACAATCATAACTAGGGACAATTTACATTATTCAACCAGCCTAGCATGCATGTTTTTGGAATCTAAACTAAACCGTAAAACCCAGAGAAAAACCAGGCAGGCACATTTAAATTTCATTTTAGCAACAAAATACGTGGATGCACATGATTTATTGTTGCTGGCCCTTTAAAATCATGTGGCGGGCCAAATCTGCGCCCTTAACTACAAGTTTGACACCTGTATGACAAACTATGACCTTTAAATAGGTGACTTTTGCAAACACCCCCAGTATAATTGCTCCGAATTACAAAGACCAAACACCTTGGAGGGTGTTTATCTTCATGTGTACAGCAGATACAGCCGTCCTACTTAAAGAGTTTGCCGAGAAAAAATCAACCAATAATCCTTTGCGCTTTACACCTAGTGACACCTACTCTCGTCTTTCAGAAAGGAAAATACAAACACTGCCAAAATACAGCCAGGAAAATGGAAGCACTGAAAAAAAAACATGCCTTACAAAGAATCTGAACATTGAGCTTCTTGTTGTTTGACATTTTGAGGCAAGAATCTCTCGCGTTTTCGAGAAAATCTCATTATTTTTGCACTTTACTTCCTGCCAAATTCAATCGTTTCCACGTAAGAAGCAGGATTGATTGAAAGCAAATTTTGCGATTGCAGGAATGGTAAACACAAGGCAAGTTTTTTGGCAAACAATGGTTCTGCGTTCCTTCAGGTTAAATTTGAGGTGAGCTTTTTTGTAGCTTTCTGTTGCTTTTTACATGACCACACAACACAAGTGCACACCTACACACAGACACATCAAGAGACACAATATATCAGATGAAGAAAAAAAATAACGTGTGTCAGAATGGTTTACCTTGGCACTGAAATCCTTGTTTTCCAAAGCCCCTGTGAAGAAAAAAAGGTTAAATGAGTTGAAAATGTCCAGTCATAAAATCAGAAAAATGTTGCTATTTAATCAACAGCACAAATTTAAGTGAATAAATGAATACAAATTCAGTTATTTTAAATAGGATAGCTCTTTTTGTGAAATTTATTTTTTTACAGTATAAAACAATGTTGAGTATAGTATTTTTCATGTTTATTAATAAAACGGGCATCCGACAGTTACAAAAATTACTTAAAAACAGCTTGAATTTTGATTATGCACCCAAAAAAAGAATGTGACATTCTTGTATTCTTATAAAAATGAACCTTCTCTAACTATACATTAAAAGGCAAACAGTTTGGAATCATTTACAGTAGGAGTGTCAAATTTTTGGCCCAAAAAGTTAACTTTCTCGCCACCATTGACGGCTATAGACGTCCAATTCATTTTGACTGGGAGGAGCTAAATTTGCACCTATGTATATCTATAATAACTTGTACATATATTTTTTTAATGACCAAAAAATAGTCGTTTGCCCTTTACATGGTTAAAGATTCAATGTTAATTGAATTAGATGCTTTTATTGTCATTATACAAGAATAATGTCATTTAAAGCTTCACCACGAAGTGCAGACAAACAGACAGACAAACACAATCAATAAAAAATAAAAAATAAATAAATAGTCAATACAACAACAAACAAATAAACCGATAAATTAAAATAAATAATATTAAATAAATAAATAGTCAATACAACAACAAACAAATAAACCGATAAATTAAAATAAATAATCAATAAATAATAATAAATAAATAGTCAATACAACAACAAACAAATAAACCGATAAATTAAAATAAATAATCAATAAATAATAGTAAATAAATAGTCAATACAACAACAAACAAATTAACCGATAAATTACAATAAATAAATAATCAATAAATAAGTAATGAAAAAATAAGTAGTCAGCATAATAAATAAGTAGTGGTAAAAACAAAAAACAAAAAAAATTAAAGGGTTAAAGCTGTCAGGTATTGATTTGTTTTACTGTGTCTGAAAGGGTTAAATGCCTGAGAAAATCCACTTTTTATTGTCGAAAAGTGTGTTTTGGAGATTTCCACGATCTGGTGGGGAAAAGTTACCTAACATCGCGGGGGGGAGTTCGACAATGGGGTCTTTTGGGGGGGGTCTGCAAAGTTGCAATCAAATATAATATGCAACAGGCTGCCTGCATGCGTGGGTGAGTGAGTAGGTGGGGGCGGATGGCTTACCAGATGAAGTCCGTGCAGTGGCTGCAGAAAGTGGGCTGCTTGAAGAATCGAGCTGTGAACTTGTGGTTCTTGACTTCGTGGACGTTTTTCTGCCTCAGGGCGCCTTTGCGAGCGAACCTGTTGGCCACGTCCTCGCTGGACGACTCGTTCAAACTTGGGTCAGCCATGTTGAGCGCAGGAAAAAAAAAAGCTCGCCGTCGCTTGGGTCGGTCTTCGATCGAAGTGTCTGTTTTCTTGCGCGGCGATCAGTCGGGAAAGAACCGGGGAAAAAGAGAGAGAGAGAGAGAGAGAACGGGTGAGGGAGTGAGGGAGGGAGGGAGGGAGAGAGTCAGGGAGTGAGGGCTTTCCCCGCCTATATACTTTCTCGCCTGTCAGCTGGAAGCGTCACCAAGTCAGCCGTGCTAGAAGGCAAAAAGTACACCCGGTAGTTTCTTCAAAGTAAAAGTATCGCTATTTCCTCTAAAGTCAATCTTGACAGTGTGTGTGTGTGTCAATAGTTCAGCTTCACAAAACTGCACTAGGCTGCCACCGTGTGGAAACCTCGAGCATTACATTTAGGGGCCTCATTGGAAAGGTCATGCCCTATTAAAATAAACATCTACGAACGAATGAAAGAATTTGGATTTATGACAGGGCACGGTAAGTGTACAAGTAATTTTAAAGATATGACATGGGAATCCATTATACATATAAAGTAGTATTTACTGATTGTTAGTTGTTACAGAATGGATTAAATGACGAAAAATTAATGAAAATTTTATTTTGCTAAGTAAAAATGAAAATACACTATTTAATAAAAAATGCCCTGTTAATTACATTTGAGTTAAATCAAAATAAGGCTTTTTTTGATGAGGGGCCCAGTTTCGCATCTCGTTGGGGGGTTTCCTGTAGTCTCGCGAGATCGAGCAAAGTCCCGTCTTTCTTAGAACAGCATGGCCGCGCTATATGAGGGCTACACGTTGTGTGGACTTGTTCCATTGCCGAATTTGGCAAATTCTGGAATTCAGGGCATCGAAACGGAGAGGGATGGTGACCATGTAATCGTTACCGACTCATTCAGATCCATTACTCTCTACAAGGTAACTTTTAACCTATTTTTGGAAGCTCGAGCAATTTGCAGCTAACCGGTTAGCTAAAAAGTCAGACTTGCACAACTCGTGTTGGCGTCCTCGTTTCTTTTCAGCACCTACAATGCAGTATTTTCTTTTTACAACAGCATGAAAACCATTTTTTTGTTCAGAGTATAAGCATGTAATTCATTTCTGTCAGGTTTCCGACCAAAAGCCCCTGGGAAGCTGGACTGTGAAACAAGACAACAGTTTGTCATGTCCAGCAGTCTATAACACGCAAACTAAAGAATATGTGGCAGTAACAGACAACAAGGTAAATATACATTTTTTTTAGCTCTTTTTCATATACAGTCTGCGCCGTAAAGGTGTATGAAAGGGGGGCACGTAATAACAGGCAGGGTCCATCATGGTTAAATCACTTACAATGTTAATCATAACATATTTTCAGGTGATCAGAATCTGGAAGGAAGAAGACATTTTAATAGACAAGACATTCAAAGCCACTGTAAGTAGGATCTACTATATGCTAATACTACTGCTGCCACTACAACCACTACTACTAATACAACTGCTAATACAACTGCTACTACTAATACAACTGCTACTACTACTAATACAACTGCTACTACTACTAATACAACTGCTACTACTAATACAACTGCTACTACTAATACAACTGCTACTACAACTACTACTAATACAACTGCTACTACTACTACTAATACAACTGCTACTTTTAATACAACTGCTACTACTATTACTAATACAACTGCTACTACTACTAATACAACTACTACTACTGCTACCACTACTACTAAAACTACTGCTACTACTAATACTACTGCTACTACTACTACTACTACTAATACAACTGCTACTACTACTACTAATACAACTGCTGCTACTACTACTACTAATACAACTGCTACTACTACTACTGCTACTACTACTGCTACCGCTACTACTAAAACTACTGCTACTACTAATACTGCTACTACTAAAACTACTATTAGTTTAAAATATGGAAAATTTCGTTTTAATTGGCTGTACATTTTACAATACCATGTCACTGTTATTATTAAAGCTTAAATGCAACAGTGTTTTTTTTAAATAATAATAATAAACGTATTATTTCATGTACAGGTCTTGTCGGACATCTGGAGGATCCACTGCGTTGCTGGAGGAGATCCTGTGGTCTTGTTTAAGAGCGGAGCGTTTAGACTTCTGGATTCTCTTCTTGCAGCTCCTCGGCAAACTCTTGAAGAAGTTTTGGATTCTGATGAAACCTTAAGGTGCTGTTAACTTAACTTGGTATTGTGTTTTTAATAAAATGGGGGGAGTCCAGAAGTAACAATATATGTATGCAGTAAGCTCCTGAGATCTGGTTTGCCTTCATAGTGTTGATTGTTTAATAATCATTTAAAAAAAAAAATCATATTTAAGTACTTTTCATAGTTAAAGATGGAATTTGCTTTCTTTTTGCGTTCAGGTGGAGCACAAGCATAGTGGCAGAAAACCAGCAATTTGTCATCTTCACAACAGA
Source organism: Stigmatopora argus (assembly GCF_051989625.1). Lineage (NCBI taxonomy): Eukaryota > Metazoa > Chordata > Actinopteri > Syngnathiformes > Syngnathidae > Stigmatopora > Stigmatopora argus. The sequence continues at coordinate 15,892,636 of NC_135393.1, forward strand.
ACAGGTATCAGATTTATTTTCTTACCTATGAGAAACCAGACAATGTGTTCCTGTAGTAGCATTAGTGAGCTAAAAACAATGACATCATAACAGTGCGACCAGTAATATACTAGATAGTTCAAAAAATAGGAAACCCCAAAAGAGTGCTAGTAATATTATAAGTGAATGTAAATTTATAGTCATCATTACTTTTCAAGAGATGCCTGAACAAACTTTGTGGAAATATTTGTAATAAAAGCGTATTCCATGTTGGTTTTAACCGCATTTTATCATCCTTCTTTAGAAAGGGGACAATTTCCTGTACCTCCAGAAACTGAAGCCAAACACATTACAGAAGTACCGCTTGGAGCGAGAAAGTTCAGGCCTGGCCCCTCTCAGCTTCTCGGTCGCCTGCAGAGATCAACTCATCCATATACTTTACCTCTGTAAGCCCCCATTTTGTCTGTTTAGTACATATATAATTTTAACAGCTTTTCATTTTAAGAGGATATAATAATGAACAAAAATGTTCTCTGTATTTCAGATCCTAATGGACACGTGTACCAGAGTGTGATATCCGCATGGGGACCACGGTCTGAAGACGGGTCCCAAAATTCACTTCCACTGCCTCGCAACCTGCTGCTAGCTCTTAATGTCGGAAAGGATCAGCTGAATGCAGCTTCTGCCCTCCTGCTAGATGACGCTCACGTTGCTATTATTGGCGTTCCGCACCCCTCAGTTGGAGCTGGTAAAGGTACCTGAATATCTCCTTGAACATAATTCTTTCTCACATTTGTCCATAATAATTTGAGGAAAGATTGGATCTAATCTATCTTTTTTTCTCCTGAAAATACCATGTACCTTTCCCTTTTCAGACTTTCTCTGCATCTGGAATACCAATTTCCAGACACTTCAGGCAGGGAAAGAAATGGCGGGTAAAATCTTTGGACAGGTAGGCACATAACACATGCATTTTTTGGGGTTACAAGCACAGCTTAAATGTTTCATTTCATGGTTTAAAATTGCTTTGGTGGTCAAAAACAATTTGAACCAAGACCTCCTTGGTCATCATTTGAATTACACACCAAGGTACCCTGTCCTTCTCGCTGCTGAGTGCTGATGAAGGACTGTATAACTTTGGTAGAACATCATAACTGCTCTCCACAGTGACAGGGCTCTCCCTCCCTGCTCATAACTTAATAGCAGCTGACAAGCCTATGATTGAAATCCTTTAAAAATGATTTAACGCTTCTCTTTTATTTATTTTTTTAGCTATGGTGTTTCTCCAACAAGTTATTCATTCCACATGGAAAAACGCTGTCTGTTATTCCTTATGAATGCAGCAAATCTTCACTTGCTTCTGCTTTGGGAAAACTGAAGCAGTCCAGGACTGAAGGTGAGCTACATTTATTAAACTCACAATTCAAATAATCTACATATGACGGTATTTAAATATCATAATATTAAATGATCTGATTAATCTAATAAAATACCTTTATTGAATGTCTTTTCCTTTATTTTGATAGAATCCAGACCTCTTTTGTCAGTGCCTTCTTGGAGCAACATATTGCATGAAGAGAATATTCAAACGTCGAGAACTTTAGAGCCCAGGAAATTGGTATGTAGGGTCATTTTTAAAGATATTTCGCATAGTGAATTTCTGTCAATCCCACACACAAAAATGCTAGATTGGTTGACAAACTTTGAACTGGGCCTTGTGCACCATTATGTAGTTTTTGTATGAAACCCAAATATTGGAGCTTTATTATAGATAGCTAATTTGTAGGCCACTATCTTCACAGAGATCTACACGGAGAAGCCAGTTGTCCCCCATTTTAACCGTTGAGCAGGTTCTGGAGCTTGTCAAGGTAATAATTTGTATTGATTTACACAAAGAATTTTATTTTATTTTTATTTTTTGTTTGTTTTGGTGGAGATCCAGTATGTCTGGACATAAACTGGTAAGCCCACCACAACAATGTTGAATTCTAGCAACCTTGAATTTAACTTATTTATTTGTGCACTTGATGATGAAGCCTTAAATCTCTTTATACTTGTTTAATGGCAATAAAGGCATTCAGTTCTCAGGTAAATATGTTCCTGTTTTTGTTTGTTTATGCTACCTAGACCGCATCAATAGAGGAAGTGCAGAAAAAAGTAGAAGAGCTTTTTTCTAGAACTGAAACCCAAGACCTGAATCAATCTGTGGGGCAGCTGGCATCGGGGCTGGTGTCCCGCTGCTTGGCTGATGCTGCCTTCTATCCGTCGACAACACTGGCACAGCTTGTAAACACCCAGTCTCTGTGCCACAGGTTAGTAAGACCATGCTATGTTTTCCTTTTAAGATGTTAGTCTTTTAAAACAACAGTTATTTATAAAGTAAGAAATAGGGTGATCCAACTCGTGTCTGTACAAAGACCGTCAGAAATCTCAGATCTCATACACCCAACTACATATACTAGTATTTTATACATTGTAATCTGTTAATAATTTTTCAGTTTTATTGATGGTAATACAAATGCCATTATTTTTTTTCCCTCGAAACCAAATGCAAGTTTTATTTTTGTCCATTTTTGCTAGAAAGATCATTTGTAGGCATCACCATCTAAAAAATGGTTTCATAAGGACAGTAATCCCTCGAATATCGCAGATTCACGACATCGCTGATTTTTTTTTTTCTAGGGAAAAAAGTTCATAAAAATGTGAAAATTCGACTTTGCGTTTTTTCGTTTAGCGCGGCCATGTCTGGTCTACATTTGACCGCGATATTTGAGGGATTACTGTACCACTACTGCAATCTCTTTACAGCGTGTGCCCTGAGCTTGTGCAGCTGGCCCTGGAAAAGAAAGATTACTTCCTGTGTCAGCTCTGCTTACAGTTCTTCCCTGACATCCCAGAATATGTCACCTGCATCTGCCTGAAGGCCTTCACTAGGTAGAATTCAAATGTTGACTTAAAAAATGGGGGGGAAAATCTATCGTTTGCCCCAAAAAAAATTAAATACGTTTTTATGAAATGTTTCAGCATGCAAGACAACGATGCAGCAAAAGTCAATCTGGAGCCTGACAGCGTCTCCTTCATGGAAACGCTGATTGCCAGAGAACATGGTCTGGTTGGCTCGCAGAATGGTTTTAACGATAGTTCCACTTCAGAGAACCATTTAGTCGTCACAATGACAGAATTGGGAGAAGAGAAGACGGCAACGCCAAGTGAACAAAGTTGCCCCGTCGGCTTAAAAAAGGCTGTTTTACTGTATCCTTTAAAAAAAAATGTAAGACACACTTGATTAACCAACCGTCAGTAAAAGTAATAGCAGCTCACTACCTGTTGTAGAACATGACTCGTGTACTCGTGAAATTTCAAATAGTTATCAAAATAGTTAACCATAATGTAGTATAATTAGTGTTGAATCAAATTTCAGATGATATGGCTACATTTCAACATTATCTAAGTCAAGCTATGAAAAACAAGTGCGACCTATAGTCCGGAAAATACGACACAAATATCAGTGCTGAAAATGATCCATGAAGTTATTTCGAATCTTGACTGTAGCCCGTGAAGAAATGAGATCCTGCAGACGGCATACAGTGACGACCTCCTTCTACCGCATTTGAAAGATCTTTCCTCTCAACACGTTATAGTAAGATCCCAGAAAATGAACCTTTTCTGCATAAAGTATATTCTTCAGTTGATGTAATAAAGCTATTTTTTTGCTCCTATCAAGCTTTTCCTGCGGTATCTGCACTTCCTCTACTTAAAATATAATCAAGATACTTTCCCTCATAGCCATGGCTATCGATCACCAAGTGTGGAACAGGTTTGTAACAATAAATCATATGGGAATACGCTTTAATACATGTTATTTTAGTTTTTTTTTTTTTTTTGAATTACAAGTGAGTGGTTTCATTCTTTTCTATTACAGATTATGGATTGGGTTTGCCTGTTGTTGGATGCTCATTTCACAGTTCTAGTCATGACTTCAGAAGCCAAAGGGCTATTGCTAAACCTCCATACCTATATTAGGTCACAGGTATGTCCTGGTTATTCGCTTTAGAGGATTGGTTATTAGTTACTTGAATCCATGTTGGTGTGTGTCCTGCACAAAGTAACATGTTTTAATCCGATGATTTTGTACATTGACAGGTGAAACTATTTTCTGAACTTGGAAAAGTTGAAGGCAGTCTTCAAGAACTCCAACAAATGAAGATAAAACAAGATGTTGGACAGTATTCTATTGAAGTTATCGAGCTTTTTTAAATGCAATTTTGAGTGTCATGTCCCCTCCATTTTCACTGAATGGGATTTAACTATTATGATGGATGGCTAAATGCTTGCTATCAGAACTAAATATGTAATAAGTTTATTTCATTTAAATTTCTAGACTGTTTCATGTGTTATGATGACATCTTGACTTTTCATTTGTGTTGCTGCTCTTGTACATTTGCTCGTTTGTTGTTGTTTTTTTAAATATAAAATCTGATAACAGTGCTTTATAAGATTTTTTTTCTGCATGAATGTTTTTGTATATACCATAATTTACAGACTATATTTTGCTCTAGGATTCAAATAGATCTAGTCCAGGGGTCTGTCTCCTGAACTACCACATTCAAGTCTTTCATCATTCTGTTGTGGTTTCCTCTCTTTGGAAAATGAATATTTTATTAAAATTTATTTTCTTTAGTCTTCAATTGTAGTTCCAAAATTATTGATAATGTTGAATGTTTAGCAATTAGTGACAAACAAAACTTGATTATATTTTAAAAAAATGCTCCAATACTATGAATGGAAACGAATATAAATCTTATAAAACTCAGCCAGATCCGAATCTATTTTTACTCGTTGACTGCCATGTCTGCTTAAGATATAACATCAAAAAAGTTGAAGTTTACCGTCATCCTCGGTAGTATAGTGGACAGTATCTCCGCCTGTCACGCGGAAGACCGGGGTTCGATTCCCCGCCGGGGAGAACAATATTTTTTGGTGTCATAGGAATTGTGTCACTAGTCATTCATTTTCTTTTCCAGGAAATGGACAAGTATCCAGGCTCGCACTGATGCCAAGGTACAATGGGTTGAACCATGTATGTTTTGGGTATGTAGGAGTACCTGGAGAAAACCCACGCAGGCCTGCGGTGAAAATGCAAAGTGCACACATCGGACCATAAACCGTCGTAAAATAAAAAAGAATCCTCCCCGGCGGGGAATCGAACCCCGGTCTTCCGCGTGACAGGCGGAGATACTGTCCACTATACTACCGAGGAATATGGAGGCTACCTCTCCATTAGCGAATTAATAGCAGCGACTTTACCACTGCCTCATTCATTTTTTTGGAGCTTGAATGTGTAATGCTTAGATTCGAATACTAATATTATTATTATCATTAATATTATTGTTATTATTATTATTGCACCGCAATGTAAAATAACCCAGAAACGCAAATTTGGTGCAACCATGACCCAGAAATGAAACGCGGTCTAACCGGAAGCCTGAACTCTTCGCCAAACCGGAAACTCAACTACCCGACAAAAATCGGCGGGATCACTTTTCGCCTGTTCTTATGTTGACGTCGTTTAACAGCCCAAGAGTTTTCCCAAAGTTAATCACTTGTTTGTTTTTTATGTATAATGAGGATATTGAGGAAACACAGAGATGGATGAGTATGACGAAATGTTTGATATTGAGGACAACTTCGAGGAGCAGTTTGCCGACGAGCTCGACGCTTTGGCTCAATTGGAAGGTGAGGAGATGAATAAAGTACCTATTTTACCGTAGAAGTACATATCTGCCGAATATATCGTTAAGATAATGATATATTTGTATAAAGCATCCTCCACGTGTCTAAAGCGACTGAGTGCAAACGACGCTTCCCACATCGAGCAGAACCCTATCAGTGAGTTAGTTGACTGACGTCAATTACACTGTCATATTGTTGTCTAGCCGACCATTTGCATAGCTAACGCCATTTTTGTTTTTTCTATTTCAAGCTCCAACCGCAAAGCGTCAAAAAAAGGACCCCGGTGTGGTGAAACGTCTTTTTACCTCTGACCACAGTGATGATATCACACCGCCTTCCTCTCCAGAAAACTATGAAGCACCACCTGACGCTGTCGGGTAGGAACTATCCTCATCATCATCATAATTGAATTGAATGCTTTTATTGTCATTATATGATAACATTTAAAGCAGGGGTCTCGAACTCAATTTACCTGGGGGCCGCTAGAGGCCGAGTCTGGGTGAGACTGGGCCGCATCAGGATTTCCACAAGAAAAGCACTGATAAAACTTTCCAACGTTATCAAATATCTTTATTTTTTAACAAAAAATAATGAATTAAATAAATTAACTTAAAGATGAATAAAAAATAAATCAATCAGTAATATAAAACCAAATAATACTAATGAGCATACAGTAGATATACACTGGCTGGCTAAGTAGAGAAAATGAATTATTTTTATTCCGTTTCAAATGTCTGTATTAACAGCTCTTTAACCTTTAACTTTCTGAACTTGAATGGAACATTGAACATGAAATATTCTGAACACGGCTTCTTTTGCCTACTCCTTGCTGCTAGAGACCTGGCAGCGCTTCTTCTCACATAGTCACATTTGGCTTGAGGGAGGAAGCAGTGGAGACCCTCAGTAGAGCTTGAAGATGCTCATCAGTAAGTCTGGACCTGTACTTGGACTTATTGAAGTTCAAGGTGGAGAAGAGCTTCTCACACAAGTATGTGCTCCCAAAAAGGCACATGGTCCGCTTGAACCTTCGGGAAAGTTCAGGGAAGCTGGGGGTCAACTCTCTCAAAAATTGCCCAAGCTTGTCTGCTTCTCCACTCACCTCCCTGAACTTGGCTTTGAGTGCAGAGTTGCACTGCAGGTCAATGAGCTCCATTTGAAGCTCAGGAGGGGCATCTTGCACATCAAAGGAGAAGGGGTCCGCAAAAATTTGAAATGTGGCTTTGTGTGTCTTGAAGTCTGCAAATCTGTGATCAAATTCCTCCTGTAGCTTCGAAATGGCCTCAACATACTTCTCACCACTGAATGGTGTGCCTGCATCCACGAGAGCCTTGCATGCTGGGAAATGGCAAAGGTTTGTCTGAGAGAGCTGGGCTTTCCATAACACAAGTTTAGTGCAGAATGCTCTCACGTTGTCATAGGCAGCACTGACAAGTTGCCCCTGGCCTTGTAGCTTCTTGTTCAGTACATTAAGCTCATGTGTGATATCAACAAGAAAAGCCAAGTCCATGAGCCATTTGGGATCACTTAGCACAGGATCAATCAACTCACAAACGGCGTAGCTAGCTTTGACTGCTGCATTACTGTCTTTGGTAGCCTTCTTGAAGAGATCCTGTTGCCTCAGAAGACGTATTTTAAGACTGGCAACCTGGTTGGCTCTCTCATCTCCCTGGTATTTTTCGTACTCCTCAGCATGTCTCATAGTACAATTACGTTTCAAATTGTATTCCTTGTGCACCGCAACTTTTTCAGTGTAAATGAGACACGTCGGGGTGCCCCTGTGTTCAACAAAGAAATATTGCACTCCCCACTTTTCTTGAAACTGTCTGTGCTCATCACCGACCTTTCTCTTCACGGCAGGCTTTGAAAGAGACATCTCTGGGGCTCTGTAATATGTTTTTCCACTTGGAATGAGTCTCGGGTTGATCTTTCACATTCAGTCGCGCGGGTTTGTGGCGCATGTGCAGTTACGCTCTCCGTTTCAATCGCGGAGATGGCTACAGACACTGACACAGGCTGGATCACGGATCATAGCGCCTCATTCAGTTCTATGCTGAGAGCAGCGGAGGAGTGTGCGCGCCGAGCGGAGTGATCGGCCTCACGGCTTCTCCTCCGCCCAGCTGATTGGAGGAATGAATGAGTGAGTGAGCGAGGCACTGGACAGCCCGGCCGATGTCCCGCCCTCCAGAGCCGTATACCTCACCGTGATTGGTTCATTCAGCTCCGAACCAAAGTTCCCTCTAATTTTTTGTTGGTCTGAGCAGAAAGACAACCTCCCTGAGCGCACTGAGTACCAGTGTGAGCGACATCATCGGTACTCGGATGATTCGCCTAAAGACGTTTCGCCGACGGACGTTTGACAGACGGGCAGGTCGCCGAATGGACGTTCCACCGAACGTTCATTCGGCCGAACGGAGGTTTCGCCGAAACGGGATTCGAACGCTCGCCCCGCCGGATCGTGTGTGTACAAGTTTTTCAACCTCGGCCCACGGGCCATATACGGCCCGTTAGGATTTTTAATCCGGCCCGCCGCCGGTGTTGTCCAAATTATAGTAAAAATCAATGTTCGTCTACCATCAATGGCAGTCCGGGAATAAGCACTCTTGGGCAGGCAGATGTAGCAGAACCGAGCCGTAAAATGACAGCAATCGGGTCAAATCCATCCTAAAACAGCATTTAATGATTAAATACAAATACTGGATGATATCGCGATGGAGGCAAAAAAACGTCTATAGACGTCCATTCGCCAAACGGCTCAAAATGCTCTCAAATTCGGTCAAATCCAGCTGAAAACAGCGTTTAATGATTAAATACAAATACTAGTATTTGTATTTAATCATTAAACTAACAAATACTAGTACGACCTGTCCGTCTGTCAAACGTCCGTCGGCGAAACGTCTTTAGGCGAATCATCCGGTCACGACATCATCATTGCTCGCTATCGGCACACCAGTATCACACCTGCCACAAGCAGGTGCATGTCAATGTTCCCTCTAAGTTTTCATGTAAAACATGCTGTAAAACAAGAAAAACATGAGTGGACAGAGCTACTGCCACTGGCTGCCACTTAAACGGCGCCATCATGGGGAAAGGGGTAAAAAAAAAAAAAAAAAAAAAAAAAAAAAATAAATAAATAAATAAATAAATAAATAAAAAAAAAAAATAAAAAAAATTCGATCTTTCATATTAAGACGGGGGCCGCAAATTATCGTCCCGCGGGCCGCAGTTGGCCCGCGGGCCGCAAGTTTGAGACCCCTGATTTAAAGCTTCACCACAAAGTGCACAAATGACAACAACAAATAAAGGAATAAATAATCAATAAATAACTAGTCAACATAATAAATAAGTAGTAGTCAACATAGATAAGTAGTCAACATAGATAAGTAGTCAACATAGATAAGTAGTCAACATAGATAAGTAGTCAACATAGATAAGTAGTCAACATAGATAAGTAGTCAACATAGATAAGTAGTCAACATAGATAAGTAGTCAACATAGATAAGTAGTCAACATAATAAATAAGTAGTAGTCAACATAGATAAGTAGTCAACATAATAAATAAGTAGTAGTCAACATAGATAAGTAGTCAACATAATAAATAAGTAGTAGTCAACATAGATAAGTAGTCAACATAATAAATAAGTAGTAGTCAACATAGATAAGTAGTCAACATAATAAATAAGTAGTAGTCAACATAGATAAGTAGTCAACATAATAAATAAGTAGTAGTCAACATAGATAAGTAGTCAACATAATAAATAAGTAGTAGTCAACATAGATAAGTAGTCAACATAATAAATAAGTAGTAGTCAACATAGATAAGTAGGTACAAAAATGACTAAAGTAGTTAGCAGCCTATGGAGTTTTAGTGCAAGTACAATATAAGTCCTCCTAGGTGCAGAACTCAAGTTCAGTATGGTGACTGTCCTTGAGTCTGTTTGTCTTGGCTGTTATGTTAAGGTTGAAGAGGTGGAAGTGGGGATGTGTACATGCATACTAATGAGATGATGATTCATCAGAAGTGATCAGTCAAAATAAAGCCTGTTTTTGGCCTTCCAGGTCTTCCTTGCCTGCTGCTCTGGATATTAGCGGCCTCGCTGCAATATCTGTGTCTCCAAGGGAGCCTGCTGCAGCGGCAAGACCGTCAAATGCCTTGAGAAGACCCCCACTTGAAGGCGACTACATCACCGTCACCGACTCTTCGGGGATTCGCGTCTACCTCCGCCAAAAAGACGCTGAAGAAGAAAAGGTGGACTGAATAAAGCGCCTGGTATTATTTTTCAATTATAGTAAATGGGGCTGTTTATGTCTAGGTGGCTGGTTGCAGAATCTTACCTAACTCCCAGGGTTCTTTGGGGTTGTTGACTGTGCCAATAGGTGTTCTGAGAGAACAAGAATCAGAACGGGTGAGTAAATTTCTCCTTGTAGAAATAATTAATCTCAACTCATTGTTATTAATATGAAATGAGCAATTTAGTTCAAGACTAGCGCATTGGGATTTTTGTGGCATTTATTTCATGATTATATATGACGTTGAATCGCTAAAAGTGTCAAGGGAAGATTTATTTAGGGAAAGGCTCAAATTGGAAATATTCACACAGTGAAACGATGGAAATGTTTTCAAATGACAGCGCTACCAGGAGGTTATAGAGGAGTCACGGCGCCTCGCAGACCTGCAGACCAGGTACTGCATCACCCGGCTTCCTCTCACACAAGCTTTATTGCCCGCGTTTAGTTTGAATTAAGTCTTGTATTGTATTCCAGCAGTGGGAATGATGTCCCGGTTGAGCCTGAAATGAGAGAAAATGAAGACGAGGGGGATACGAACGACCCCGGAGGTCAAAGCTTTCGACTCTGGGTTGATAGATTTTCTCCTCGGCATTACACCGAGCTGCTCAGTGACGAGGTACGATACGTCTACGCCCTTACTCTTTTACAGTTATTATACATGAAGGAAACCTTTCACTCAGTGTCACTGTCTTTTGCAGTTTACCAATCGTTGTCTGCTCAAGTGGCTGAAGCTGTGGGACACTGTGGTTTTTGGAAAGGAGAGGGTTGTTCGCCCGGCGCGACCCGAAAAACAAACCCTCATGCAAAATTCATTTCAAGCCAATCAAGCGAATCAGAATCCAAATCGTTTCAAAACCAAGATGGAGATGACCGAGGAGATACTGCAGGCCGAATTGGACCTGTACAAAAGGCCCAAATTTAAGGTGAGGGTTCAAGTTCCAAAGCCTTTGGCAAGTAGGGCCTATGACAACATAGTAAATTGCAGATTTTAAATGGTGATATTTAGGAAGTGTTAATATTTTTTGTGCCATTGACGACGATAGCGTTTACTCGCTGCCAGATTTTTTTTCATATCTTGGGACAAAATTTATCCCATCCAGCCTTTTTGTAACATGAATATTTCGTATGTAGAAGCATTTGTAAGTAGAGGTAACATTGTATCTTTTTTCACTTTCTCCAGGTGGCGTTGTTGTCTGGTCCTCCAGGATTAGGGAAAACAACCTTGGCACATGTTATTGCAAAGCATGCTGGATACAATGTAGTGGAAATCAACGCCAGGTTAGTCACTTAAATCGAAAGTAATCCTTCCCTTCCGTTCCGATATCATTTATTTTTTGGTACAGTGACGATCGCAGTGCCGAGGTCTTCCAGAAACGCATCGACGCAGCCACGCAGATGAAATCGGTTTTAGGAGCCAACGAGAAACCAAACTGCCTCATTATTGACGAAATTGACGGCGCCCCGTCAGTATGTGTTTGATACAAATATTTTTCACATGAATTAAACCAAAATACTTCATAATGCTAAATTTGTTACTCCTTTACCTTTTTACCCTTTTCAGACAATAATATTTTCTTGAGCCGCAATGTTCTCATTCATTCATTTGATGGATCTCTTACAGGCTGCCATCAACATTCTTCTCACAACCATTAACAGGAAAGAAGTCGACTCCGCGGCAGAGTCTACAAAGAAGAAAAAGAAGAAGGAAACCATTCTCCTGCGACCTATCATATGCATCTGTAACGACCTGTAATAGAACAACTCAAAGTTTAAGCGGCGCGTTAACTAGAAGATTTTTTCCCCATCACTCTGTCTTTTTTTTCTTCTAGTTATGTTCCAGCTCTCAGACCACTGAGGCAACAGGCTTTCCTCTTGACGTTCCCCCAGACTCAGCCCTCACGTCTGCTCCAAAGATTGGCAGAGGTACAAACGTGCGCATACACACGTTTAGTTGCCAAAGGCATAAAACGCGATTTTTATTTTATTTTTTTCCCGACTTTTTGTTTGCAGATCTCACTCCGACAGGGGATGAAGGCAGAAACGGCCTCGTTGATGTTACTGTGTGAGAAAACAGACAACGATATCAGGTCTTGCATCAACACGCTCCAGGTAAGAGGGCTTTAAACTCATTTTTCTGAGTGTCAGTCGCTCTAGCCAAAGAATGCACGATGAAATGGGGGTGAAAATTTTCATTTGCACTGGAGTATAAATTGCATTTTTATTTCTCAGAAACACAGAAAAAAACAATACATGTTAACATATCAATATCAGCTATTAAAAACAGCATCTTATACTCCGGGAAATACGACACTGTCATCTCTTGAATGAAATGCACCAAATATTTAAAAAAAAACCAACGCATCAAGGGGCCGCATGTATGAGTAAGCCTTTCTTTATTATTTTTCAGTTCCTTTTTGGCCGAGGCCACAAGCAGCTCACCACTAGGATCATCCAGAGTGTATCCGTTGGCCAGAAGGACCAAAACAAAGGATTGTTCCATCTCTGGCAGGAGATCTTCCAGCTACCACGTACAAAACGGTTAGTTTGAGTAAATCTTAAATAATCGTGATCAATTTGTCAATCGCCATATCGTAATCGCTTCAGGAAACGTATCGGTCAGAGTTTTGAGGAAGTCCCTGGATCGGGCGCTGGCAGCCAGAGGTTTCAGCATATTCTCGACTTGGCGTCATCTAGCGGAGAGTATGAAAAAGTTTCCCAGGTAATAAATGCAAGCAAGCCACATTAAAAAATAAAATAAATTTGGCACCGATACCATTTTAATATTACTTTCCATCCCTCAGGGTTTATACGATAACTATCTGTCTATGCGAGTGCGAGACCCCAACCTGCAGAACGTGTGCGACGCTCTAGACTGGATAGGCTTTTCCGACCGGCTCAACCAAGTCATCATGCACGGGCAGAACTTCACCCTCATGAAGTATCTGCCCTTCCTTTCAGTGGCTTACCACTTCCTCTTCGCTCACCCACACGTGCCACGCATCAGCTACCCACACAGCCACCACGAGGTATGCGCCAAATTGGGCACGACTGGTCGTGAGTTGAAACGTAGCGCTTGACCTTTTTTGGCCGTCCTCGGCAGGCGACCACTCATCTCCAGGCCAGCCGGAACGCTCTGTCCACCATGATGTCTGACATTCCGGCCAGCATCAGAACCAGGATCAGCCAGCTGAACCTCACCCTGGATGTTCTCACACTGCTCCTCGATATCATTTGTCCCAAATTACGACCCGTAGGTGCACGTCGAAGTCATCCCCTTGGCGAATTGATATCAATACGATCCCACGTGTCGTCCAGGTGAACCCTCAACTGTTTAGTCGCAGAGAGAAGGAGCAAATGTCCGAGCTCATCAACACCATGTTGGCGTATAACCTCTCGTACCGGCAGGACCGTACGCCTGAAGGACAGTACACGTACATCCTAGAACCGTAAGTGCATTCCCACGCGACACTAAAAAGGAGGAATGTTTGAATTCCTTTTACCCAGGCCTCGTTTATTGATTAAAGGAGCCACTATAAAAGTGAGGCTACTAGATTTATTAAAAAAAAATCTGCACTTCAGTGTTCTTGGTTCAAAATCAACCCAAAATATGTCTAAAAGATTGCAAACATATTAAATAAACAGCGAACCATTACAAAAATTGACGTTGCTATATTTATAAACACTCATCAGGCAAACGATGGCGTTCGTATGCGTTTGTGTGTTGTGGGGGATCAGCGCTAAGAAGATTATGGTTTCACAGAATGATTAAATCCAGGTTGGATTCTGGATAAATCGCCAAAAAAAGGGACAGTCAACTGCTCACCTAAGATTGCAAACTCAATGGCCCTCCATTTGCGCTTATTTGCGTCTCCAGCCGCGTGGAGCAGGTGGTGAGGTTCTCGGGCCTGCCGCCACGCCGCCAGTTGACCTATCAGGCCAAACAGACCATCAGCAGAGAGATGGAGCAGGAGAAAATGAGGAGGGCGGAGCAACTCATGTTACAGAGGAACCCTACAGTGGTGACAATTCTTATTCTCCATAGCAGGGGTGTCCAACTCCGTTTTGCCTGCCTTTGTAGCTCATTCATACTGTACATACAGACTCAAATTCTTTTATTTATTTATTTTCTTTAATGCTAGAATTTTGTGATTGAGTGCATTTTGCATATTCATTCTCGCTGGTCCGGCCCACATGAGATCGAGTTTACATTAAACTGAGTTTGACACCCCTGTTCTATACTAACCCTATTTTACTTCTACTTGTTTGTACTGAGCTACCACAAACCTATTTTTTTATGAACATGTTACGCAGAAAGAGGCAGAGAAGATGAACGCTGCTCCCAAACCAAAAAGGAACCATCATCAGAGATTGGAGAACATCGTCAAACAGACCACAGTGGAGCCCAGAGTGAGACACCGGTTTAGTGTTTTAGCATGAAAATAGTTCAAAAATAACTATGCTGAAATCAAATGTACAAACGTGTAGAGCAAATATAATGTAACTGCTAAGGTCATACTTTCATCTGCTTGCTTTATAGCATCGCTTCCCTTTTAAATAGAAATGAGGACACTGAAACATCAAGTGGGATTTAATCCCTCGTCCCACAGTGGTTAAATTTGGCTGTAGTGGTGTATCTATTTTCACTGAACGTTTTTTTTTTGCTGATAATTTGACCTGAAAAGTATTTTTGTACTCCACAGCAAGAGGTGGACTTTTTCGGACGCCCCGTCGTACGCAAACAGGCGCCACCATCGACATCCTCCGACGCAGGTTAGTTATTCAGATTAGAGATTTGGGGCTGCCAAAAATTTGATTTAGATGGTCGACTAATCTCTGATTATTGAAATTAACTGTTCGACTACTCTGGGTTTAATATTTTAGCTAAAAATGTGCATTGGAATTAAAAAATACGTGCTGAGGGTGGCACTATTAATTTTTATTGGAAAAAAAACTAGTAAAAGTGAAAAAGATCATATTAAAAAAGAAATGTAGTTTTTTCTCTTAATCCAAAAATACAAACTTTATAATATTTATTGTTCCTCCCCAATTAAAATATAATAGTTGTAAAAAAAAAAAATCAAATGTATTAAGTGTATATCTCCTGTTTTTTTAATTAATGAATAATATAGAGGTTTTAGAATTAGAATCATATTTACTATTTGTCCTATTTACTATATTATTTTACATCTAGACTTCTCCAAAAAGAACATTTACATTTTTCATCCCTATTTTAATCAAAAACACAATTTAAAATAAATCAAACAGTACTTTTAGAAGCCTCTGGACCAAGGGTGTCAGACTCTGGTTGGTTCGCGGGCCACTTTAACGTCAACTCTGTTTTGCATGGGCCGGACCATTTTAGATATAATATTTTGATATTTTTTTCATAAATGGATTAAAAGACCTGAATATTCAGTTTTTTATAGATCTAAAACAATGTTTATTTTAGCTTTTTTTTATATTTTTAGATTTTACAAAATGATTTTTGAACTAAAAACACAGAAAAAATGGATTAAAAAATTACATTTATTGATTTAAAAGGGGGAAAATCAGGAACTTTAGTATACATCTATACTCTTCATTTTAATTTAATCCTAAAACAGAAAGTCGGCACTCATGATTTACTTTCCCGGGCCTCACAAAATGATGCGGCGGGCCAGATTTGGCCCCCGGACCGCCACTTTGACACCTGTGCTCTGGACAATTCTTAAGTGAATAAAAATCTAAATAATGTGGATTGATTTGCTATTCAATTTGTTGTGGATTAAACATGGCAGCCCTAATCAGAAGTGAGCTACCTGTGTGGTCCGATAGGTCTTTAGTTGGACCGTATTTTTATAGAAATCCGCCCTTTGCCTCTGTGCAGGCCAAAAATGCGGCGTGCTCGCCATGGGGAAGGCGGTGGGCAACAGCGACGTGTGGTTCCGCTTCAACGAAGGCATGTCCAACGCGGTGCGGCGCAACGTTTACATCCGGGAACTTCTCTGACCCCGCCCAAGCAAAGAAGGAAAAGTCACCTGTTGGCTTCTGTTCAATTCTAAACAGTCTTTATTTTGGATGGACAGTGTAAACAAACATCTAAAAAGCTACTCCGTGCTGCTCACACACGTACACGCACACCGCAATCTTAAAATAAGAGCGTTCAAAAGGGTTCAAATAAATAAATAGTGGTATCAGTAGCACGCGTGTGTGTTTGTAGTGCAGCGTAATTGTGAGTGCACATTATTGTTGGTGCATCCGTGCAATAATTGTGGAGTGTGTTGTCATAGGAGTGCGATCATCAGAGGATCACACACTTGCCCTTTTCCACCCAGGGATTGGCTCTCATCAGCTCAGGGTTCAGGAAAGGATCCTCGCACACGCAGCTCTCGATCCACTTCACGAGCCTGCGGGGAAAAGCCACTTTAGTCTGAGCGAGCAAGTTTCATCGGAGACGAGGTGAGCTGGTTTTAAGGATTTCATACAAGATCACTGGTGTGGTTGGTAAAATAAGTAGAGGTGTGCCTGATTTTTGTGTGTGGTCGATTGGTCGCCGGTCTTTTAGTCGCCCCGACCGCTCACAACGGGCGACAAAACAAGGTAAAACAACACGGTCTACGCATCAATAAAAGCCAACAATGGCCATGAGCAGTTTCACTGAGCCGACGTGAGTGTATAAGAGTTTGTATGTACATGAGTTGTCCCTTTAAGAAGCTACGTCAGTCAGGGTCTTAACAAGTTCTCCAACAAAAAAACAATAAAAGTCTGGGAAATTTGGAGCTTTTCTCTAGCCTAATAATTACTAGGGCGTTTAAGTATGACTAAATAGTAATTCGCAGTTTGTATTTAGGGAATTTGAGCAACGATTTAAATGGTAATTATCAATAACCTACCGGCGACCAAAAGACCGGCGACCAAAAGATCGGCGACCTAAAGACCGTGTACCATGATTTTAGTACAGAAAACGTAGTAGAGTGCAATAATACAATACAATAATTTTCATTTTGGTGCATCCCTAAAAAAAATACTATAAAATACTATTCTATA
Source organism: Stigmatopora argus (assembly GCF_051989625.1). NCBI lineage: Eukaryota > Metazoa > Chordata > Actinopteri > Syngnathiformes > Syngnathidae > Stigmatopora > Stigmatopora argus. The sequence continues at coordinate 15,909,661 of NC_135393.1, forward strand.
TACTATAACAATGACAATAGCTGTCTTTTGCCAATTTAGTAAATCACCGAATTATGAATAGTTATTTTTGTACTCCGGCCAAATATGTTATGTAGTATTTGCGCTTACTCAGTTACTGTGATTGAGGACTTCTCCCTGTTGATAGCCAGCTGATACTGGAGTGATTCCACTTCCCTCCTCATTTGGGGAACGTCCAAGTCGTCCATCGCCGATATAGATTATGCTATCAGAACTAAAAAAAAAAATAGTGTTATGAATCCTCCTTGGGTCTCAAAGCATGATTTTTTTTAGTCTAGGAGAAAAAAATTAATGAGGCTAAAAGCCCACACAAAAAAATCCAGTAAAGATACATATTGACAAATGATGACCGAAATAATATTGTAATAATATACAAGTGTTACATTATCCCTATTGTTGACAAGTACCATTTTGCTATTTTGGGCCATGTTTTTTATAGACCCAGTGTTAAAAATATTACTTTGCATTGCACAAAATTTTTTGATTAAAAAAAAATCAAGCTATTATAGAAGACTTCAAGGCTGGATTCAGCACCCCAAAATAATGTAAGAACAGATGTTTGCATGAATTTATCTCTTAACCAGTGTTATTTAGTTGAAATATGAAGAATGTTAGTTATCCCATTTTTGCTAAATAATAGGTCAACTCTTGAATATTCCACATGCATTAGAGAATTTAACAGAAAGGCTCGCTTCTAGCTTATTTTACTACCTTTTCGCCTGCCTAAAAACCTGACATTCTCATCAAATGATCATGAGCTACCATTGTTGGTGTTGGAGGCCAAAAATCATTAGCGACAAGCCTCTTTGTCGAAATGGTTTGGACGTCTATTGACGTCAATGGCACTGGAACGCGTCTGCCCTCATAGTTTAAATGCATTAGATGTGTAATACCGTCCAAGGCAGCCCATAAATTCAAAGCCCTATCCCTTCCTGTCCAATTGTGCCCCGCCCTGGCCGCATAGGAAGCTTGGATGGCGGATTTTTTCCCCCACAACACCCACATCTGCTTAATGGATCTCGGCTAAGTAGGTCGCGTGCCGTCTTCCATCAGCATCCGCCTCTCGGTGGGCCTATCCCGGTCAGCCCTTCCACGAAATGTACCCCCCCTACCCCTTGTTAAATAAGCATATAAAGACACAAATATCCTCGATGAAAGTCAAATTTACTTTATAATATTGCGGGAGTTAAGTGGAACGACGCTATTCGGGCATCGCGGCCTACCGGAAAGCGCGCCTCGGGACAGCAGCCGATAGCGGGCGAAGGCGAAGCTGGGTGGCCGAAGAAGGTGCTCCGACGTCGGGGGGAGTTGCTCGGGTAGTCCGGTCTCGGTTCGAGAGGAAGATGCGGCGCGGTGGACACTCCCTGCGTTTCGTTTCGCGACTGGATGCGGGAAGACGTTTAGGGGCGTGTCCGGCGATTGCTTTGACTGGCAAAGCGTGCGCGCGCCTGCAGGCAAAAACGTGAGGCCAGCGCGCACGCGCACGCAAATGAGGACGTTCGAGGGGCGCCCTTCAAACACGCGAGGTCGTTTTGATTTGGAGTCGTTGGCTGCCATTTACGGTGTTAGACGTCCAATGCGTTATAGCTGGGAGAGGCTAACATTCCCAGTCAAAACGGATTGACGTCTATCGATGTCAATGACCCTGCAGCATAAATCCTTACAGTTTAGGTGAATTGGATGTCTGGATTTCAGTGAGTTCATTGGGGATTAGTTGTTTTTAATTCATTGAGTTTTATTTATAATTTACTATTAGGTGAAATTTGTTTATGGCCTACCTAATCCAATGTGATGTCTCTGCATATACATTAGATGTAGATCAGGAGTGTCAAACTCATATTTTGTCGGGGGCCACGTGGTAGTTTTGATTACACCCGGAGGGCCGTTATGTCTTCCAACTAGGCTGCCAAAATTAATCAATTAATAAATCGACAGTTTCTCGATTGTGCTAATCGATAGATCATTTTTGGACATTCAAATTAGTACAAATTGTTTGTAATTATTGGTTTAAAATGAGGAAACACAGGAAATAATCTATAATCTCCATTTGAATTTCATCATAAAGCAGAAAGTTGGCACTCATCTACTTTCTCGGGCCACACAAAATGATGCAGCGGGCCATATTTGGCCACCACTTTGACACCTGTGATGTAGATTATTCATCTTTTTATTAGCAAAAATATTCAGGTCAAAATTGGATTGGAAATCATCTTTAATGGCCACCAATAAAATAAAATTTCTTTTTTATAGACAACAGAAACACACATTGTTTTTTGTTTGATTGTTTTTAATGGTTAAAGTTCCTATGACAATCAACTTAAGTCACTGCTACATTGAGCCCAAAGTCCATTCCATAGATGGTCGCCATGTTTCCGTACCCCAACACATCACTTCCACCTGTTTTACAAAAAAAATGCTATTAGGCATCTTTATTTTCACCAAAAAGTATGCAAGGTCGAGTTCAGGAGCCTCAGTTTATAACGTCGAATCACTAGCTGAATCAGCTGTCATAGAAGGTGTCAGAAAATTTGGATTTGTCATCACCGGCTGACAAAAAGACATCGTGCTAGTCCTAATACAAACTCACCCGCTCGGGTAAATTGCATCCTCAACTGGAGCCAGTCATTCTTCTTTGCAACCTTTAACTTGTAGCTGTAAGAAAATATGAAAATACATTAATGAGGGGGGTCCAAATACACGTAATTTTAAACAATGACAGAAAAGCCTCAGGATCCAACATAGAATCACAAGCTGATTTTCAGCTGTCATAGTAGGTGTCAGAAAATGTTTATTAAATCATCATCGGCATGAATAACAAACTCGAGTGCACACGTTACAAACTCACCAATTCTCAGAAGTGTTGCATCTTCATCAGGTCCAGACTCTGGACTTTCGTCATTTTTTAGCCTATGTAACAAAGCAATATAAGTACTTGCAGAAATAGGATTTCCTTTTTTGCAATAAATTGCAGTTGTAAAGCCTCAGGACAAATTGTAGAATCACAAGCTGACAACAGCTTTCATAGTAGGTGTCAGAAAAGTATTAAGTAATATCTCATCACCGGCTGTTTTTATATTATAGGGATCCTCAGTTCACAACGGTATTAATAGTCCAAGATTATGAAATGCTTGCAAATTATGTTTGCTGTACTTGATTTTTTCCAAGTCGTAAATTGAGGACCCTCATTCATTTTTTTTTAGTTTTTAGTAAAGATGGACTTACCTAATATGGCTTCACATTCTTGATACGTATTTCTGCCTTTGATACTGGAATTGAAAGTTCAATATTTAATTAAACGACATTTTTTACTTTCCTAAATCAAACAACAGAAAACGATTTAGCAATGTTATTGAACTGTCAGTTATTTGAATACAATTGTTACATTAGACGCGAGTTCATTTTATTTTATCGAAATACGATCCCAATTAAATTTAAATGTAGTTGAAACTACAACTATCGTCTAGCACGTGCTAATGCCACATGGTCTCATGCTCACAAACGTGTAGGAGATAACTCACCTCAGTTTTCTTTTTATGGATCATGTTTCATAAAGTAAAAATAAGGAGCTATTCTGATTGCCATTTGGTGCTAAATCAATTCGATCAGAGGCGCAGAAATCTACGTGTGCATTGGTCTCCATCTCAGCAGAAAAGGAATTTGATAGGAAACGGAAGTTAAGAGAACCCCTAAAAACGGAAGCCCTGCCCCTCCAAATCTAAGCCTCGTTTTAAAAAATAATTCCTAAATCTAAAACTCAGATTTTACTTTGCAAATATGTATACATTTTAGTACGAGCGGCAAAATAAGAGTAATTCTGAAATAATTTGGGAGACGTGTTCATGCAGAGATGTCAGGTATAAAGCTAGATTCATAGAGTATTCATCGTAAACAACTTTCGGCCATGTTGCAACAGAAACAGTGAGTTATCTTACTTAAATTTACATTACGGTTTCGCGTGGAAACTAATTTAAGGGGTAAATATAAACGCTATATCCTATAGTTATTAACGCTAAGGCTTAATACAACAGTGCACCAGTAAACAACTTTCGGCCATGTTGCAACAGAAACAGTGAGTTATCTTACTTACATTTACATTACGGTTTCGTGTGGAAACTAATTTAAGGGATAAATATAAACGCCATGTCCTATATTTATTAACGCTAAGGCTTAATACAACAGTGCACCAGTAAACAACTTTCGGGCATGTTGCAACATAGTGAGTTATCTTGCTTAAATTTACATTACGGTTTCGTGTGGAAACTAATTTAAGGGGTAAATATAAACGCCATGTCCTATATTTATTAACGCTAAGGCTTAATACAACAGTGCTCCAGTAAACAACTTTCGGCCATGTTGCAACAGAAACAGTGAGTTATCTTACTTAAATTTACATTACGGTTTCGTGTGGAAACTAATTTAAGGGGTAAATATAAACGCCATGTCCTATATTTATTAACGCTAATGCTTAATACAACAGTGCACCAGGTTATCCTCACATTTATTCCATTCACATCTGTACAGGAATGCATCTTCACAGCAGAAAACATGAACCTTAAAACCTGACCGTGGCACAACAGCCATCACAACACATTCAGCCAAAAAATATACACATTTGATTAGCTCCCCTCGGATCCACATTATTATTATTATTCGCATATATCTGTCTCTCAAATATATTTTGCCATCTTTTGCCAAAGAACATAAAAATACGAGTGGACTCTGGGAAGAACGTAGGGTGTTTTCATCTGCCATCTTGCCTAGGTAGGTGAGATTCACCAATGGAAACCGGGTAGAGGATTGCAAAGTCGAGTTATAACATCTTAAAATAGGGCTTGCAAAATTTGTTTTTCAAATCTACAAGCATGGATACACCGGGAAATTCATGAGGGAACTCGTAAAATGAAACAAAATGAGTTACGCAAACAACAAGAGAAAAAGTATGAATGAACACTACCAAGGCACAGAGATGCAAAGTAAATAAACCATTTTACACACTGGGCTGTAGGTGAGGCAGAGGCAGTTCTACTAACCGACAATAGAGAGAGCAATAACAGCTCAAACATCTGCTTGTATAATTAACTATACTGGAAAGCGTCGAAATATAGGATAATCTTTTGAAAACCATTTTTACTGCAGCAGGACGAGAGGGATCACAACATGTGCTTGTGTGTATTTTGCAAAATGTGTGTATGTGTCATTTCAATTCCGAGCAAACACGCCACCTAAACAACCAAGATTAAAATAGTAGTTTTTTGTTGTTGTTTTTTTTTTAAAGTCTGAAGTCTTTAAGTTACGAGCAAGTCAAGGTAAGGTTCTAACGTTGTCTTCCTGTCTTTGGGGTTGTTGTCATTGTTGTTATATGCTCCAATAAAAACAGGATGCAACCCAGAAATGCCCTAAAATTAACTGGAGTTGACCCAAAATGAACAGCATAGTAATTATGAACATGAAATGATCCATAAATGCCACAAAATTAACAGTAAGGGACCTTAAGGCAACAGGAATTGACCCCAAATGAATGGGAAGTGACCCAGGAATGCCCCAAAACCAACAGGAAGTGACCTATTAATGCCCCAAAAGCAACATAGATTGACAGGAAGTGACCCGAGAGAACAAACGCAAATTTTTGCAGAAACTACATTTTCTAGTCGTCATGTCTTGTTTTCATACTTGATCAAAAACACCAGCCTTGAATCCAAGTATAGTTATTGTAATACTAGTACGTTAATTTAAATTGAGTCAAGCAACTTCCTAAAATGAAGAATTCAAGTCTAACTTCAGCCCGCCGCATGTGTTTCGGTGTCCCCTCGGAAGTAGTGGGCACACATTATAGGAGCAAGTATACATTGTGAATGACTGGAAGGACACTGACATTTCGGTAAAAGGACGACACACTCCTAACTGGACGACAGAAACGGCAACAACGACCACATGAACTGAGACGGCGCACGGCGGGCGCTTCGGCGGGCGAGCGGCGAGCGGCAAACGTGCATCCTCAACCGTCCGTTTCCATGTGCTTTAGTTTTCTTCTCATTTGCAGAGATGAGAACGATTGTGCTTCTCAGTCAGCTCGCATCATGGCGGGCCGTCTACTTTGTTTGTACGTTTGACACCTTTGCGGTGTATCTGGAGAAAAAGGAACGGACGTCGGCGCGTCAGTCGAGCATGGCGTCCAGCTGGTCGGCCAAGTCATCGAACATGCTGCCGATGTCGTCCAGGATGGACACGGTTGTCTTCTTGCTGTAGAACGCAATACCGGGAATTAGTGTTTTTTTATATTTGTGCAATTTTGCAGCAAGAATGAGAGCATATTCGCTGCCAATCAGCTGTCAGGCTCTTTAACAAAACAAATGGCTGAGTGTTAAGACCTACTGTATGCATGCATGTGTATGTGTATGTAGGAACACGGTCGAATGGTCGCCCGGAAGGTTATTGATAATTACCATTAAAATCGTTGCTCAAATTCCCTAAATACAAACTGCGAATGACTATTTAGTCATACTAATGCCCTAGTAATTATTAGGCTAAAGAAAAGCTCCACATTTCCCGGACTTTTATTGTTTTTTGTTGGAGAACTTGTTAAGACCCTGACTGACGTAGCATGTAGATACAAACTCTTATACACTCACACGTCAGCTCAGTGAAACTGCTCATGGCCATTGTTGCCTTTTATTGATGCGTAGACCATGTTGTTTTACCTTGTTTTGTCGCCGGTCTTTTGGTCGTCGGTCTTTTGGTCGCCCGTTGTCGCGGTCTGGGCGACCAAAAGTCCGTGACCAAAAGACCGACGACCAAAAGACGGTGACCAAAAGACCGACGACCAGTCGACCGCACACGCTTTAACAAAAACAAATGGCTGAGTGTTAAGACCTACCATATGCATGCATGTACATCTATGTGTATGTATGTATATATGTGCTTATGTACACATATGTGTATATGTATATATATATATTTCAGCAACATGCTTATTTATTTATATATTTATTCATGTATTTATTTATTTATTAACTTACTTATTACCTATCGATTTATGTCTAAAATGCCTTTCCTATTCCTGCATCCTCACCCTCTTGCTACTGTGACAGCGAAATTTCCCGAATACGGGATGAATAAAGTTATCCAATCCAGTCCAATCCAATCACCGCAGCCCTTGGCCTCCCCTTAAATAGCAGTGATTTTTATGTCAACTTCTAATATGAAATAGAATCAATTGTACGCAGAAACCTGTTAAACGGATCCCTCTTGGGCCATAAACTGCAATTCCCATCAGCCTCAGCCTCAAGTGATGAGTTTTAAAGGCCACGGACACTAATTAAAGCTGCGCTGGTTTAATTGGGGACAATGTTCTGCCCTACTTGTTCCATATACTCGCTAAGTACTTATGTTAAATAGTTTCTCGAGAAGTTTGTGCCCTGCTAGAAGAACCGTGATGATGTCTTACTCATTTTGTTCTTCTTCCCCTTGCATTTTGTCTTCCACAGCCTGTAAAGCCGCTTCCAAGGAGGCGCTGGTCTCCTCCAGACGATTCTGCGCCCCCTCTTCTTCAGGGCCGCCGTCCCCCTTTGACCACGGCCCGTCTTCTTCCTCTTTGTGCTTCTTCTGCTCCCTCTCCTTCCTCCTCTCCTCCTCCTCCTGCAGTCCGGCCAGGTCGATGGAAAGGCCGGCGATGGACGAGCGCGGCGGCTTGACGGGGTGAGGAGACGGTGTGGAGGGGCTCTGGGCGGGCGAGGGCGACGTCAGGGGGAGTCCCGGAGAGAGGGAGGGGCCGGAAGGGGCGGCGGGGGCCGGAAGAGGGGTGGCGGATGGCGGGAGGGAAGCCTTCGGGGCGCCGGACGCCGCCGCCGCCGGGCTCGTCGCCGCCGGGCTGACGGCGGTGGAGGCAACTGCGGATTTGCCCGGTTTGGGGGCTGTCGGTGGGCCGCGAGGTTTAGGCGACACGGGGGGAGGAACACGCTTTGATTCTGAAAGGGAAAATAATAACAGACTCATGCACACATGTCAACATGACCTACTCATGACCTACTGTACATGCAATATGATAGTGTGGTGTGTCACATTTCATTTTTTTGCATATTTACAACAAGATTTAGCAACTTCAGTATAGTAATTGTTCAATTTCAAGAGCTAAATATTGAATCCAAAGAATAAAATGAAATGTTACATTTTAATCCTGAATGAAAATATTAAATCTTAGTCCTGAATCTAAACGTTGAATCTAAATCTGACATTTAAATGTTAAATCTTAGTCCTGAATTTAAATATTAAATCTTAGTTCTGAATTTAAATATTAAATCTTAGTCCTGAATTTAAATGTTAAATCTTAGTCCTGAATTTAAATGTTAAGTCTTAATCCTGAATTTAAATATTAAATCTTAGTGCTGAATTTACATGTTAAATCTAAATATAACATTTAAATGTTCAATCGTAAATCTGACATTTAAATATTAAATCTTAGTCCTGAATTTAAATGTTAAATCTCAGTCCTGAATTTAAATGTTAAATCTTAGTCCTGAATTTAAATGTTAAATCTTAGTCCTGAATTTAAATGTTATATCTTAATCCTGAATCTAAACGTTGAATTTAAATCTGACATTTAAATGTTAAATCTTAGTCCTGAATTTAAATGTTAAATCTTAGTCCTGAATTTAAAGGTTAAATCTTAGTTCTGAATTTAAAGGTTAAATCTTAGTCCTGAATTTAAATGTTAAATCTTAATCCTGGATCTAAATGTTGAATCTAAATCTGACATTTAAATGTTAAATCTTAGTCCTTAATTTAAATGTTAAATCTTAATCCTGAATCTAAACGTTGAATCTAAATCTGACATTTAAATGTTAAATCTTAGTCCTGAATTTAAATGTTAAATCTAAATATGACATTTAAATGTTCAATCGTAAATCTTTCTTCCAAAGCTTGAAATGGATGAAACCAAATATTTATAGTTGATATGCTAATGCTAATTCAAATGAGCTCAGACCATTTTAGATCATAAAGAAAAGCTACTCGACAGCCAAAATTGGCTTTTGGACATGGATTATTGTGATAATATTTTTTTATGTAGGACACGATTTGACTGATAAGTCCAAAAGTCAATTGCTTAGCATAGGATCCTAGATTTGAAAAATGCAATGGAATTGAATGTGGAATTGAAAGACCCTGACAAACAAAATGAGAAATGTGTCCTTTTCCAGAATAACATTTTGACTAATATCTTACCAGGACTCTGTGCCATGTCAACGCCATCCGGACCAGGAATGGGGACCCGTCGCGTGGGGGTCGGCGGATCCGCTTGCGTCTTCCTCGGCGTCACCGAGCAAGGTTTAGGTGAGACCGGTGGTTTCAGAGACTTCCTGGCCTCCATCCACTCACAGCTCTCCTTACTCTTCTCCGTCTTAGCAGACACCTCCGACGCCGGCCTTCGTCTCGGCGCCACGTTGCCGTTTTCTCGGCGGCAGCCGTCACCTGGACTTTCCGAAGAGTCGGCTTGCTTCTCGCCGGCCGGGACCGCCCCTTCCGACCGCTCGACCACGCGCTGCCTCCGACGCGAGGTGTCGGAGCCGGTCGTCACGGTGACCACCGTGGGAGCCGTTGCCGCTTCGGCCGAAGGAGGGCGAGGTTTCCTTCGGAGCGTCGCCGAGCCGTCCGAGATCTCCACGCCGGAGGAGAGGACGGTGGAGCGGGGTCGTGGTTCCGGACGTGGCCGAGGAGCCTCCTCGCTTCCGGCGACGGTCCGTCGTCGATTGAAGACGTCGTCGTCTTCCGATCCGAGACCGCCAGAGCCGGCCTGGCGACAGAGGGCGGGAGGGCTGACCTGGAGAAGACGACATCGGTAAGATATTTGCAAAGCCAAACTTCCATAAGATGTAAACAAAAACCTGAAAAGCTACTTTTAGTCTAAATTCAATTGACTAGGGCACAGGCGTCAAAGTGGCGGCCCGCGGGCCAAATATGGCCCGCCGCATCATTTTGTGCGGCCCGAGAAAGTAAATCATGAGTGCCGACTTTCTGTTTTAGGATCAAATTAAAATGGAGTATAGATGTATATTAAATTTCCTGATATTCCCCCTTTTAAATCAATAATTGTAATTTTTTAATCCATTTTTTTCCGTGTTTTTAGTTCAAAAATCATTTTGTAAAATCTAAAAATATATAAAAAAGCTAAAAAAAAACATAGTTTTAGATCTATAAAAAACTAAATATTCATGCCCTTTAATCCAGTTAATTTAATCCATCTATAAAAAAAAATCTAAATATTGTATCTAAAATGGTCCAGCCCACATGAAATCGAGTTGACATTAAAGTGGCCCGCGAACCAACCCGAGTCTGACACCCTTGGACTAGGGCAAGGGTGGCAAACTGCATGTGGCTTGAGAGCCACGTGTTCCCCAGCCCCGGACTAGGGTATTGTTGTGCTTTCAATTGAATATAGACAAAGAATGAATCCAACTGATTTAGAAAATGCTGGCATTGAAGAATGGGGGTGATTGTGTCAAAATGGGGGCGGCGACTTCTTGATCCACTGATAATAAACCGGATAAATCCGGCTAAGTGACATAGACAGTGTCCGGACCGAAGGCGCAAACACCTGCAGGTCGTTGGCGCTGCTTCCCAGATTTCTCGGGAGGGTTTTGGCCCCGCTCACAATGGACGTCTCCAGCATGGCGGCCAGACTGCGTACGCTCCCAGACGCCCCCTCCGACCTCTGCGGGCCCCCCGACTCCTGAGCCCTTAAGGCCGACCCCAAGCCGGCGCAGTCGCTGGCCCGCCGCTCTCGAAAAGCGGGCGGGCCGAGGAGCCCCTCCTCCGCCGGTCCTTCGCCCTCCTCGTCGCCCCCGGTGATGGACGAACAGGACCGTTTGGGAGGCGTCGGGGGCCGGCCCTTCCGGCGAGGGCGGAGCGTGACCGACGACTGACTGCGGTTGACGGCGACGTCGTTGGCGACGGCGGGGGCGCGGTCGGAGGCGCCGCGGCACACGGTGGCGTAACGCGAGTCATTCTCGGAGCCAATCGGGCTGCGAGTTCGCTGGCGCTCCTCCTCTTCGCTGGGCGGGCGCGGCGTCGGCACGGGCGAATCCGCCTTGGCGGCCCGCTGGGCGGAGGGGCGGGGCCGAGCCCTGGGAGAGGCCTGCTGGCTTCCAGCGTGCGTGGGGGTTTGCGGCGGGGATTGCGGTGGGGGATTCGGGGAATGAGAGATACTCGGACGTGGTTTCGCCAAGGGGCTGGGACCACCCTCCCGCTGTTTCCTCGCCTCTGCGCGGGGCTCCGAGACGCTGGCGCCGGGGCTTGACGCGGGCGAAGAAGGACCCTCTTGAGATTCTGGAGCAAGTCCTCGCTGTAAATCTTTCAGTCTCCTTACTCCTAACATCAGCTTCTTCTGGTGGCCTGAGTAAAAAACACAAAAGGACATTTTCCTAAATTTCCCCAACTGGCACAAAGATACTGAAGTTTAAAAAAACGATACTCGTCCATTATAATCCAAACATTGAGTAGACACATCACTGTACAAATAATATAAAAAAATCCTAAACAACCCAATGGTACCTTACCAAGTTTGGAAATACCGATCTCTTGGAGATCTTCCAGGCTGATGTCGGAGATAAAGTCGATGTTTTCGTACCCGTTCTGCACCAGGACCTGGTAGTACTGACTGAGTCCCAAGTGGGAAAGGAAATCTGCTAGATTGGCCTGAAAACACAAACCCAGTGAGATGAAAAAGGCTCTGTTCAAAAACTCTAGACCACATGTGTCAAAGTGGTGGCGCGGGGGCCAAATCTGGCCCGCCGCATCATTTTGTGTGGCCCGGGAAAGTAAATGATGAGTGCAGACTTTCTGTTTTAGGATCAAATTAAAATGAAGAGTATAGATGTATATTACATTTCGTGATTTTCCCCCTTTTAAATCAATAATTGTAATCTTTTAATCCATTTTTTCTGTGTTTTTAGTTCAAAAATCATTTTGTAAAATCTAAAAACATATTTAAAAAAAAACTAAAATAAACATTGTTTTAGAGCTATAAAAACAGAATATTCAGGGCTTTTAATCCAATTCTTTTAATCCATTTATTAAAAAAAGTCTAAATATCCTATCTAAAATGGTCCGGCCCACGTGAAATCAAGTTGACGTTAAAGCGGCCCGCGAACCAACCCGAGTCTGACACCCCTGCTCTAGACGAACAAAATTCAGATCACAACGTAGTCTAAAACCGTGCTACTTGTGTGTATGTGTGATCGTTTACCTTCAACCTGCATAACGGACTAAAAATGGAAATTAGCCCTTGGCTACAATCTTAATTATCTACATATATATGTTTGTTAATATGTGCTGTCCCTTATTAAATAAATCAAACTTACAGGCTTGCGGTCTGGTAACCAATCGGTCGAGGGCAGCTTGCTGATCTCTGACATTAACTTCTTCCGATGCCCGGGCTTCATCACCCCGATGGCCGTCATGTCCTTCCATGCAAAACAAAAACAAAACAAAAAATGATTGCGAAACCTAAATAAACCCTGTAGAGATTTGTACATAGTCAGTGTTTATCTAGTGTTTACATCATACCACCATACTACCGTATTTTCTCGCATATAAGCCGCATTTGTAACTAAAAACAATGATGAAAGAATCAAGGATACGGCTTATATGAGCACAAGACTTACATTTACTATTTGTTGGTTATTTTCTGTTTTGCAGTAAGAAAAAAAATACTGGATGAATTAATTCCTTATGATATTGACCCTAATATTTTGAATCAGGGGGCGGCTTATACGTGAGAAATTGTAAAATTCAACGGTTTTAAGGCCATTTTAAGGGTGGGGCTTATACGCGGGGGCGGCTTATATGCGAGTAAATATGGTATGTGGTCATACACAGTACGTAGACACAAATTGGCACACAATTGTGGGCAAACTGAACCAGCTCGGGTGGGAGTGAGCAGCCTGGTGGGTACACAGATGTAGCAGGGTCGATGATGATGTCATCTGGTTTAGTAGGGGTGGGGTAGTCGGCATGAGGGGGTCAGGGCTTTTGACCTTACCTCAGGGGTCATGCGGCTAACGGTGTCTAGATCATATCCTGCCGTGAGGAAGTGGGTGGTGTAGAACTGCAGCTGAAACTCACCCAGCCACGCCACTACTGCCTGCTTCTAGAACACAGAACACAATATGCTACATCTAACTGCTAACGGCATCGACAATCGAGAAAGCAAGATGTCGCTGCCTGATTGTAGATCCAAAGGCGCCTGTCCTTGACTATGCCGCTAGCGCTGAGCTAACTACACTTCGGTACTCGGACGTTTCGTCGAAAGACGTCTGGTCCCCGGACGTTTGGTCGACCGGACGTTTGGTCGACCGAACGTTTGGTAGAACGGACGTTTGGTAGAATGGACGTTTGGTAGAACGGACGTTTGGTAGAACGGACGTTTGGTCGCCGGGTTGTTACTGTTGAAACCAGCTCTCAAAATTATAATCATGAGAGAGAGAGAGTGAGTTTAATATCTAAATATCTAATATCAAAATACCAACAGTAAACTCTGTCATAATTTGACAGCAAGCGAACCCTCCGACCAAACGTCCGTTCTGCCAAACGTCCGTTCTGCCAAACGTCCGTTCTGCCAAACGTCCGGTCGACCAAACGTCCGGTCGACCAAACGTCCGGGCACCAAACGTCTTTCGACGAAACGTCCAGTCACGCTACACTTCACTCGATGCTAGTATTGTGATCGAGACTGGAAGACTTGCCTGAAACCAAAAATTCCTGAGAACAAGTTCACATGGAACCTTTGGAGAGTCGTAACCAAGCAAAACATCGGAAGCGAAACCAAGACCGATTTTCTAGAAAGCAATTTAGTATACTCGTGACTGTTTGAATGCAGAACAGCGATTGGAGGAAAGTCATCAAAGCTCTAATTTTAAAATCTATGGAAGTCATTTAACAGCAGGTTGGACTCCTATTGCCACCAAAATAGTGTTCTGTTTTGGAAAAAAATAAAAATAAAACAAGCCAAGCTCAGTCTCCGCAGTGAACAGCACAAAACTGAATGACGATGGATAAAAAAAATTCTGCACTGCTACTTTGGTCAAGACAGGTCGCAGACAGAAAACCAATCCTCAAAATTCTCTAACAGACAAATAGAGTGAAATTTGATACCGAGGAATTTTTATTAAGGAGGTAAAAAGCATATCCAAATGTCTTTTTCCCCTTAATTTGAACAGAGCTATTGCAACATTAAAATATAAAAGGGTGATTTCACCAAAACAACAAAAATCAAATGACAAATCCCCATTTTATATATCATTTATAGATTTCTCTATTTTATGCAAGGTGATAGGTTCAACAGTATAGATGTTAAGTTAGTGTTTTTTACGGGTTTTATTTAGTGTTTTCCATTCCCTCTGTGTGATGAGTTTGGGTTATTACTCATTGATTTCCACCTGTTGTAATCTGCTTTCTTGCCTTTCAGCCGAGCCCCGCCTCTCGTCTCGCCCACCTGTTTCTCATTGTCTCATCAGATAGTCTGTTTACGCTCATCATCCACAGTATTTCCTCATGTTCCTCCTGGTAAGTTTGTTTTTAATCTTTGGTTGTTACTTTATTACATTACAAACATCATTAATAAGGTTTATTATGGTGGACATGTTTATATTATTAAAATAAAACAGTGCATCCCCAAGCATAATTAAATGTTCACCTGTTTCTCTCCATTTGGCTAATTAACTGAACACAAGTTTTGTTACAATAGAGCAAATCCAAATATAGGAATATTATAAAATGTGATCTATATCCTTTTTCTTATGGATAATTACGATCCTCTGGAAACAATGTGATCGGACTTAACTTCCAATCACGTGATCAGATCGCGGACATCCCTAATTTGAACATCAGCTCACCCCAAATTTCCAGCTATCGTCTTTTCTGTGCGAGGATACAAAAACCCTTTAGGGCACTGGTGTCAAAGTGGCGGCCCGGGGGCCAAATCTGGCCCGCCGCATCATTTTGTGCGGCCCGAGAAAATAAATCATGAGTGCCGACTTTCTGTTTTAGGATCAAATTAAAATGAAGAGTATAGATGTATATTAAATTTCCGGATTTTCCCCCTTTTAAATCAATAATTGTAATTTTTTTAATCATTTTTTTCTGTGTTTTTAGTTCAAAAAACATTTTG
This sequence comes from Stigmatopora argus, assembly GCF_051989625.1. Taxonomy (NCBI): domain Eukaryota; kingdom Metazoa; phylum Chordata; class Actinopteri; order Syngnathiformes; family Syngnathidae; genus Stigmatopora; species Stigmatopora argus. Next base: position 15,924,839 of record NC_135393.1, read on the forward strand.
TAAAATCTAAAAATATATTTAAAAAAAGCTAAAATAACCATTGTTTTAGATCTATACAAAACTGTATATTCAGCGATTTTAATCCAGTTCTTTTAATCCATTTATTAAAAAAATCTAAATATTATATCTAAAATGGTCTGGCCCACATCAAATCAAATTGACGTTAACGCGGCCCACGAACCAACCTGAGTCTGACACCCTTGCGGGTGATACTCAAGGTGGCTGAACAAAGTGAGAAACCCATATACAAATTTAGGACGGATATAGTTAGCAGAGCGAGAAAAAAAAGAAGAAAAAAGGGTCTGTGCGTCTAGATTGCTCTCATTGCTTTTGCAATTAGGGTGAAGTCACCCTTTAAATAGCTTTTGGCACGCGTGCTGAATGATGTCCGAGATAATTCCCCGCTTTACTGTAGCTGGAAATGGGATTGGCTGGAAATGAAGGCGCGGGGGAGCGGGTTCAGCAAATTGAAAAGAAATCACTTTTCATTTTACCTGCCCACTAATAATTGGCCCTTGAAGGCATTCTCTTTCACAAACATGCGCCCTGTTTAATAGCCGGCGGACTGCATGCATTTCATCTTAACAAGTGACGCCACATGATTATTCATTGCTTTTATACTATATATCTATATATATTTTCATTTTTTTGTGTTTGTAGGTTTTTTTTGCAATATCCTTATGCCTTAATATTGAATATTTTGTTTCTTGTAGCTGACAACCAATTCAGTTGTAGCCTCAGGCACCCCCCGCATGAAGATAAACAAATTAGATAATGATAATTAATTTTTAATTTTGACTAATAGGACTGGGACGACTTGAACAATTGAGGCCAAACCCTCCCAGTCAAAAATAAATTGGACGTCTATAGTCGTCAATGGCAGCCAATGAGTCAATACTCCGATTCCCCGAATTTTGATCAGGTCCAATTTTCCATCATATGATCGCATCCGATTTTTTAAAATTATAAATATAACAAGCCAACACTGCCAGCAGTGGGCAGCACAACTTTATTCTGCTTGTTTTTCTCGTCAACAGCTTCTCATTTACGGGCAATGTTGACCTTGAGGCAGTTTTGAGTTCAACAGAAGGATTCAAACCCTATGAACCCTGACCTAAAACTACAATAATTTGGGTAACCATGTAGCGCACTTGTTAATTCACCATTTTTTTTTGTCACGCCGCAGATCGTGATGTCGCCGTCAGCCGAGTGAGCTCATCCAATGAGGATGGAACAGAAGCTCGGCATCGTACATCACATCGTGCGGCTGGCGGGTGAATTACGAAGCAGCGTGAAGATGCAAGAGGGTGACACTGAGAAACCAAGTTTGCCGTGTCTACGTCAGTCGGCCTATCTCCACGGAGATGGACATCCTCAGGTAAAAGCACAGAGACTACACGCGCTTTCTCAGAACAAAACAGCTTTAGGTGTAAGAATTTTTTTTTTTTTAAATCTCACTCTAACGTCGTCCTCCTCCGCCTTGCGTTCAAACGGACGATGCTCGGTAGCTGCGGCGGTCGAAGAGCCTGGAGGGAAAAAAATAAATAAAAAACAGGGCAAGGAGAACATTACAATTGGGGCATACTCATTATACTATGATACATGGATGACACATTTAATTTAAAAAAAAAACACAACAACCAGGCTAGGGAAAATGATCAAAATTGATTTAAAAAAGGGAAAATTATCAAAATTGATTTTAAAAAAGGGAAAATGATAAAAATGAATTTAAAAAAAGAAAAAGCAACCAGGCTAGGGAAAAATATAAAAATTGATTAACAAAAAAAAGTGAGGGAAATGATAAAAATTGATTAAAAAAAGGGAAAATGATAAAAATTCATTAACAAAAAATAGGGGGAAATGATAAAAATTGATTAAAAAAAAGGAAAATGATAAAAATGGATTAAAAAAAAGGAAAATGATAAAAATTGATTTAAAGAAAAGGGAAAATGATACAAATTAATTTAAAAAAAGGGAAAATGATAAAAATGGTGCCCAGTGTTATTGTATTTTTATATTATTCCTATAAGCACATCCTTGAATGAAAACAATACTAAATTGATATAATGTGAATTTAAAAAAAATGAACAAATACAGAACTACACTCTGTTTATGTCCCCCAATAAGTTAATTATATTTTTAATTTTGTAGTACTAAACGCTGCCTTACCTTGACAACGATGTCCAATTAAATTAAACTGAGTAGTCACGTTTTCTTGCCGTGCCAGTCTCAAGTTTATTATACTTGATAGATTTACTGTACAGGTTAAATTGTCAACCTAATTTCAAAAGTCGAGCCACACGACTGTTTGACAGCTAAAGCAACCAACGCTATTGGAGTCTGATTAGAGCTGACAGATGATGACAAACGCCGTTCACATCACACCGTGTAATATTCCATTTGGGAGCGTCTCGTGTTTGCGTGCAATGTTTTGATCGCTACGAACGCTTGACTTTCCTCACGTCAGACAAGAATTCCATTTGGGAATCACCCACGGTCAAAAAAAGGACAATGTGACGATGCGCGTGATGTTTTGGCTCTTACCTGCTGATTGCTCGATGGACTGCGATTGCTCGAGTAAATGTTCCTTGGCTTTTACCGACTGGGAAAGGACGGTTGCCAGGAGCTAAAAGTGAAACAAAGCGTTAACTACGTACACTGAAAGCGGGTCAGGACGTTTGTACCTTAACGCCCTCGGCTTGTGCGTTAAGACCCGGAGCGTTAAGGCCGTGCGTGTTGACTCCCGGAGTCGGCGCCGGGTGAGGACTGGGCGCCGGTGTGGTTAATACGTGGGTGTTGCCCGAGCCTTGGAGGCTGCTCGATGAACGGGCGCTTCCGAGGCTACCCACGCTGCCGCTGCGTTCGCCCCCTAAACGTAAAAAAATAAGTATTGAGGGTGCAAGGCAGTTAAGGAAATAGGAAATACACTTTATAGTCATTTTTATAGTTTGACGAAAAAATTGTTGCCCTTTTGTGATTTTTTTTTTTGGTATGTGATTTTTGAGAAATAAACAAAAAATTGTGGGACAAGCAGAATTTTGAAATTTTGACAAAAAAATATTGCTCTTGGGAACGAATAGGGCATTTTTCGGCGCAATCACAATTTCGTAATAGAAATACTATAATAAAGTTTATAGTATAAACCAAAAACTGTGGGACAAGTAGAATTTTGAAAGTTTGATGAAAAAATGTTGCTATTGGGAAGGAATAGGGCATTTTTTTGCACAATTGCAATGTCGTAATACAAATATTATAATAAAGTTTATAGTATAAACAAAAAACTGTGGGACAAGTAGAATTTTGAAAGTTTGACGAAAAAAAATTGCCATTGGGAAGGAATAGGGCATTTTTTTAGCGCAGTCGCAATTTCGTAATACAAATACTATACATAATACAGTTTATAGTATTTGTATTACGAAATTGCGATTGCGCAAAAAAAATGCCCTATTCGTTCCCAATGGCAACATTTTTTTCGTCAAACTTCTAAAATTCCACTTGTCCGACAGTTTTTTGTTTATTTCTCATAAATCACATACTACAAAAACACAATAGGCAGTTTTTTTACAGTTAAAACGAAATTAAAAATTAAACATATTTTCCTCATGTATATCATCAATGGCCACATTCATTTCCAATTACACATACAATAAAAAAATAGAATAAAATAAACGGAATACCCAAAATCCTAGGCGACTCAGAAATGCCCTAAAATCACACTAATGCAAAATCTACAGAAAATAACCCTATATCAACAGAAAGCAACCACAAAAAGAGCATGAAGTGACCCGTAAATGCCCCAAAATGAGCAGGAAGTCACCCATAAATCCCCCTAAAATGAACAGAGAGTGACCCACGGGTGTTGACCAAGCAGAGTAGCAAGCACGCCAATGCAATGGCCCCAGAAATATCATTTTGTCGTTTTTAAATGTCAAATAGAAATTCAATGAGCAGGCTCGCCGTTTACCTGCAAGCGGTTTACGGAGTACCCAGATGTCCTCGCTGGTGCTGCTCTGCTGGCCCAAAGTCGGGGAGCCCTGAGGACTCAACTCGGTGGTCCGCGAACCTGTCACACACGCAAAAGGACAGGCTCGTCTAACAAAACATATTTCGCTACCCGGACTTTTCTGTTTGGAAACAGTAAAAAAAAAAGCCTTTCTTCTTAAATTGGTAATGAAATGTCATCTGTGACATAAGTGTCAATCAAACTTCCACTTCTATCACATCACATTTGAATTCACACCCATTTTTTTTCTATCCCACAAATTGTACTGCAAAAAAATCCTACATATTATTTGGCTGTATTTGTTATTCATTCACTGGCCATTTTATTAGGTACACCTCCACTTTCAAAATGCACAGATGGGTCCAAGAATATTTTTTTTATTTTGTTTGTTCTTTCCGATTGTGAATAAAAGGAACAATTCAATGTCATTCTGCATTGTTTGTTCTACGCTGTAAAATATGTACTTGGTATTGGTCATAGTAACTTGGAAATTGAAGTCCATATTATGTCAATTTGTAAGTTTTAAAGAAAAATTAGGGAAAGGAGAAACTAAAATTAGTCAAAGGATACTTTCGGGCATTATTGTGGAAAGGCGGGGTTTAGACGCGATGACAGGAGACGCTTTGATTGGCTGCGAATGGACACTAAAAACCATCTGCCTTTATGAACCATTATAGGACAACCAATTTGTTGTTGTTGTGATTTTAAAAAAAATCTCATGAAGACCTGCTCTAAGCATTTTTGAGTTTTCATATTTACCTATTTAACTTGATAAAATTAATTCTCAATGAACTTGCATCATCCAATTTTCTACTAAAACTGAAATCCAGTTTCCCTCATATTTTGAGTTCTAACTACTTAATAAAAGTCCCATTTAAATTTATAATTCAAATTACCAAACTAAACTCCACTTGACTTGATTTTTTTAGCTGAAAATATATTTATTTTCCATCCAAATTTGAAAAACGTGTTAAAATTTCAACTTCCACCGACTTTTTTAGTACTAACATAAACAAAACGAAAATCTCACGTATCCCAAAGGTGACGTGACCCTCCTCTTCCTCATTTTTTTTTGTACAATTGGCCCTCATTCCCGACCTCGAAACGACGCAATTTCTTATCGACTCAATCTTAAAAGGTTACTATGAAGTGTACTACTGTATGTACCTGTCTGACTTTGCTGCTCCTGAGAAGTGGAGAGAGGAGGAGTAGAAAGAGGAGGCGATGGAGGAAGAGGAGGAGGCGTAGGAGGAGTGGATAGAGAAGGCGGAGAGATGGGAAAAGGCACGTAACCGAACGAGGAGAAGCGAGGGAGGGATTGTGCGTTTGAGTGGGGGGAGGGAGGGGAGGGCAGGTGCAGGGGGAGGAGCTTGGTGGGGGGGTACGAGTGTCCGTTGAGCGAGCCAACGGGGCAGGGATTGGGCCTGCGTAGTAGCAGCGTGTGGCACTGCTGGGAGGGGGACACGCCTGGACTCGAGCCAGGAGGGAAGTGCAAAAAAGAGATGCAAAACAACAACACAACACCACAACTCGTCAGTCCACTTAACAAAAAATAAGTAAGAAAAAGTGAGAATTCATCAGAAGAAAATGTATGAGCAAAAAAAGAACTATGTTGTATATCCAAAGGGAATATAGGCACATTATTAGGGGAGTTAAGAGCAATTTAGTGAGGAAGGAAAATCAGGGAAAAGCATGGATCTCCAAATGAGGTGATGTTTTTTAGGCCTTCAAATGTTTGAGGGTTATTTGGGGGCTCCTATTTAGATTAGAAGAAGGTATAAAAAATAGCAAGGTTTGGAAATTTAGTGTTTGTATTGACATTTTTAAAGATGACTTTAGGGTGGAATTTGGGTTTAATTCAAGGTTTGTGTTCAAAATGAATTAATATGTTAGTGGATGTCAATTATATTTAAAAAAAAAAAAGAAAAAGTTCAGTATATTATATATTATATACTATATTCTATATACTATATACTGTATTAGATTAGATTACTTTATTCATCCCATATTTGGGAAATTTTACTGTCAGTAGCAAGAGGGTGAGAATACAGACACAGAAAAAGACATTTTAGACATAAATAAATAGGTAATAAATAAGTTAATTAATAAATACATAAATAAGCATGTTGCTTTATATAGATATATTATATATAATGTATACTGTCGCTACTCACGGGAATAGGCATTCCCCTATTTTATCTCAAATGAATGAGTTCTGATTCACGGTAAAATATAAAGACATTTTAAAGGACCCTCAAACCTTTGAATGGGAGCATTTTCAGCATGAGCCGTTTTTCCTCTTTTGTGGGTAATATTTGGAGATAAATGCTTTTTTTCTATGCCAAAAGTGACATATAAACAAGCATGTGTTACAGTGCCCTTCGTCACAAAGCATCACACAAACAAAGCTCTATCCATCAGATTCACAGCAATACTATGAGTTCTGGTCGGTAAATATTTATCTCCAACCGCCGTGCATATTGTAGCGTTAGCACAAAGGTGTCGAACTCGGGTTGGTTTGCGGGCCGCATTAACGTCACTTCGATTTCACGTAGGCCGGACCATTTTAGATATATTATTGAGCTATATATCTATTTTTTTAAATCAGATTAAAAGAAATGGATCAAAAGCCCTAAATATTCAATTTTTAATAGATATAAAACTATGTTTATTGAGCTTTTTTTCATTTCAAAAGGAAACAAAATATTTTTTATCATGTTCAATATTAAAATGGTAAACAGAAAATATTTGTGTATATTTATTTTTTAGATTTTACAAAATTCTTTTTGAACTAAAAACACAAAATTGGATTACAAAATTCTTTTTGAACTAAAAACACAAAATTGGATTACAAAATTGCAATTATTGATTTTAAAAAGGGGAAAATTAGGAAACATAATATACACCTATAATCATTGGAATTTGATGCTAAAACAGAATGTCGGCATTCATGATATACTTTCTCGGGCCACATAAAATGATGTGGCGGGCCACATTTGGACCCCGGGCCGCTACTTTGACACCTGTGCGTTAGCACCTCCTCCTGAAAAAAATAATCTAGCTTTGTGAAGTTTGCTTTCTGATTCCGACCTCTGTAGAGCTGACAGGTTAACCATACACTGATTATAATCATAAACTGTCTTTGACAACAACAAACGTCCAATTCAAATAGTTTAAAAACCAAAAATAACAGCTTTTGTCATCATCTCAGTTTACAGTCTATGCTCATATTCAACGGGGAAGATGAAATAATAAGAGAATGAAGTATGAGGGGATCAAATAAGGGACCAAGTGACATTTTCGGGGGGGAAAAGCTATGATTCACATGTTAAAATGGCCAATGACGCTTGTAGCCGTCTACCACTAATGATTGGTTAGCTACGTTAAAAAGACTACCGAACACACACACACACACACACACACACACACACACACACACACGCACACACACATACACGCACACACAGCTGTGGTGTGGGTGTTCACCTGCCCTCTTGATGACTTCCACCATATTGGATGGGAAGTAGCCGACACGGTCATTTCCTGTGCGGTTATCGTGAATGCAACCCTTCCACCGACCATCCGAGTGCTGCTCTAAAACCTGGCCACGCCCCCCCAAAAAACAAAAAAATCATATTCAAAGACCACTAACGACCAAATCTGATCAATTTGCGTCATTTGGCAAGAATGATGTTGCTTTGTACCGTGATAATGTCCCCAGCTTTGATGTTGAGGCTGGTGAGGTCGTAGTTGTTGCAGTAATCCTTCAGCGCTCGCACCTGCATGGCGGCGGACGCGTCTGCAATGCACAAGTGATGTTCAGCACGACGCTAGGATAAAAGATTTGGGAAGAGGGGGGGCCGCAATCTCCTATCAAAGCGAAAGCTTCTTATGTTAGTATTTTCATCATGTGCAAAAACAAAAGGTCACAAAGAATCTCCTCCCACAAGTGCTTTAAGCCAAGGATGTCAAACTCAGTTTGGTTGGTAATTCATGACACTCATGCTAACTAGATCGCATGTATTTTTGGCCGAAAAAGTTAACTTACTGGCCGTCATTGACAATGTTCATTCGAGCCTCCTGATACAAACAGATAGGACGTCTTGCACCGTCAATGGCAATGAAAGATGAGCATCGATAACCAGTTTAAGTGAATTGGACATCTAATAGCAGGGAATGAGTTCATTTTGCATCAGTTACTTCAATTTTAGGGGGTACCCGGACGTTTCGTCGAAAGACGTTTGGTCCCCGGACGTTTGGTCGACCGGACGTTTGGTCGACCGGACGTTTGGTCGACCAAACGTCCGGTCGACCAAACGTCCGGTCGACCAAACGTCTGTTCTACCAAACGTCCGTTCTACCAAACATCTGTTCTACCAAACGTCCGGTCGACCAAACGTCTTTCGACAAAACATCCGGTCACGATCTTAGGGTACTTAGAGGTCACTTAGGCTAAATTTTGGGTCATTTTCTATCGATTTTCAGGGACTTTTCGGGATGCTTCTTGTTTGTTTGTCGCTTTCTGCGTTTGGTGGGGAATTTCGGGTTATATACACAACTCACAAATCTAGATTTGCGGCGTCATTGTCGAGAAAAATTCAAGCATTTAATTCAATGCATACAGTATGAATGAGCCACGAGCCAGATCGTACCACGAGCCAGATCGTACCACTCTGCGGGCCACTACTGGCCCGCGGGCCGTAATTTTGACACCACCGCTAAACACTAATCTAAATAGTAATTTAAAATATGATAAACAATTGCTTAACTACTCCCCAAAGCTGTCTGTTAATAACGATGAAAGTCAAATTAGGGAAAATTTAAATGCTTCTTCACAAGATGGCAGATGGTCATTGATTAAACCAATGCAGACAAGCACCGTTTTAACTGTTTTTGTCAAATCTAGAAATACTTTGCTTGTTGGCTGAGCAAAATGAACGCTTCCCCCAATTGGCCGGATTTCTTCCCCTGCTATTTTGATGCAAAATGTGCGAAAAGAGGAATACGACAATCTGCTAACTGTTAATTAGTTCTCTGGCTCCATACTGTAAAAATAAATAAATAAATGCATCAACACACGTGCTTTCTAATAATTAGCTAGACCCGACCCCCCCCCCCCCCCCCCTAATTAAAACATTAGATACAATTCCTGAGGGAAATAAATGTTGACATAATTGAGTTACAATTAGAGGTGAGATCTTTAAAACCTAGCGCATCAGCCTCACAGCTCTGGGGTCCTGGGTTCAAATCCAGGTCAAGTCCACCTGTGTGGAGTTTGCATGTTCTCCCTGGGCCTATGTGGGTTTCCTCCTGGTACTCTGGTTTCCTCCCACATTCCAAAAACATGCATGGTAGGCTGATTGGACACTCTAAATTGCCCCTAGGTATGAGTGTGAGAGTGCATGGTTGTCCGTCTCCTTGTGCCCTGCGATTGGCTGGCCATTGAGCACCATTTTGCTTGTGTTGTAAGCCGCTACCGTTGAATTTTCCTTCGTGAGCTCACCTCTCAGGAGTTGTTTGATCTCGCGGCTAGCCTGCGTGGTGGTGAACTGGTTGACGATGTCCAGTGCCGTCTGACTCAGTGTATTCCTCACCCCTGCACTTATGCCGCTCTGAGGACAGAAAAATAGAGCGCCATTATCACACTTTGAACCTCTCGAATCTTTCCTTGCGATCTGATTCAAGTTACGAGTGAGACCAGACTATCAATTACTACGCTACTACGTGTATTGTTCTCCCAAATCTGGCCCTTCTGTTCGATTTCCTCACGCTTGAAATGCGGAACATTCCTACGGCCTGATTTTCACTCCAATGAGTCACCGCAGCCTCTTTTTCGTCCGCCAGCCTGACAACAAAAGCTCCGTAATGACTTTTCCGGCTAATGTCCCCAAAATTGCATCGTCTCTCGAGCGTGACAAATATCACCCGGCGTAGAGAAAAAAAATTGTCAACGCTCAACTTGTTTTCTACTCGACCATCTTGCGTGCAGAGAAGCAAGAAAAGCAAAGAACCCATTGGCTCCCAATGACAGTGATCGATTTTTGTAACTGGGAGGGCTGACAGTCATCATTCAAAAATCAATCTTTTCATATTACAGTAATGTTTCATTGTAAACCAGTGGATATCCAATATGTCAATGCCAATTGACTGGTAGAAGATGGTATGAGCGTATTATTTCTTGGTTGTCTTTTGATTGACATACAGGCAAACCAGTTAAGCTTTATATGCGAGAAAATACGGTAGTATGATGTAAACACTAGGTAAACACTGACTATGTACAAATCTCTACAGGGTTTATTTAGGTTTTGCGGTCAATTTTTGTTTTGTTTTTGTCTTGCATGGAAGGACATGACGGCCATCGGGGTCATGAAGCCCGGACATCGGAAGAAGTTAATGTCAGAGATCAGCAGGCTGCCCTCGACCGATTGGTTGCCAGACCGCAAGACTGTAAGTTTGATTTATATAATAATGGACAGCACATATTAACAAACATATATATGTAGATAATTAAGATTGTAGCCAAGGGCTAATTTCCATTTTTAGTCTGTTATGCGGATTGAAGCTAAACGATGACACATACACACAAGTAGCACAGTTTTAGACTGCGTTGTGATTGCAATTTTGTTCGTCTAGAGCACAGGTGTCAAAGGGGCGGCCCAGTTGAAATCGCGGCCCGCGAACCAACCCAAATCTGAAACCCCTGCTTTAGTGGAAGAATCAATATCAGAGCTCTTTTAGCCTATCACCTCGCCTTTGATTGACATTCATGACAGTAAATCAAATCAATTTTTAATTGTTTTGGTCACTCAGCACTGAGTTGCTTGGGCAGCTACAACAGCTTCTGTGCCATCACCACAAAACCCACTGAATTGAAGCATATAATTGCGGCGCACGCTTGAAGTGTCCAAGATCAACGAGGCAGTTGGCGTGCAAAGTTGTTGTCACCGGAGAGCCCTTTGCGTGTTATGCATGTTCTTTTATTCATTCATTTTCTGAACCGCTTATTGACAAGGGTCGCGGGGGGTGCTGGAGCCTATCCCAGCTGGCAATAAATAAAGGTATGTTAGCATCGCAAATGCGTACTTCACAGTATAAATGAGACATTGTTCAGGTTAGAAGTAAACCGACAGACCGTCCAATAGTACCTCGGCAATTAACGTATTGAGCACCCCCGCTGTAGACTTACTTCAAGCAGGAGCCGCACTACCTCCGTTTTCCCGCAGAGGGCGGCTTGATGTAGAGCCGTACCAGACTCGGACTGTCGGTTGATGTCGATGCCAGCCTGAATCAGCAGCCTGTCACACGAATTAGCATTATTTAAAGGAGCGGACGCAACTATTTAAAGTCGTTTTAAGGTCAATGCGAGGCGACCGGACCTTATCACGTCCATGTGTCCATTCTTGGCGGCGAGATGGAGGGGCGAGACCCCGTTAGGGTCGGAGGGTTTGGGCTCCAGCATGGCGGCGCACATGTTGCTGCTGAGCAGGAGTTGAACCACCTTAATGTAAATAGAAAATGCTAATTCAATAATAGCATGAATAGACATGGATAGACTTTTAGTTTAATTTCCGACGTCTTACGAAAAGGCTTCCGTTTCACAAAAGAATCATCGGGGATGCAATTAACTCCGTGTTGTGGTTTTTAATTTTTAAACACTGCTCATTCACATTCAATAAAAACGGGCTATTGTTTTGTTTGAAGCATAATGTCGTGTTTTTGTTAGTCACTGTTGAATTTGTCGTCTGCTATAATTACATGACCGGTGTAATATATTCGAAATGATGCAGTGATGCAGTGACATTGTGCACCACTGCATCGTTGACTAACTACACAATATTCTTATATTCGGCAGTCTTACATTCACCCTTGAATCTTTTGTCTATATTTTCACTTCTTTTACATTTCTTCATGATTTTTTAATTGAATTCCTGTGATTTAAAAACGCATACAATAAAACAAACAACACCAATTAAGTCAATCATTATAACGTTCACTTAGCTACATACTTCTATGAACACAGTTAAACCGCACGTCTCTTTCAAACCATTTTCTTAATTGACATTCATCCCCTACGTCCATTTTAGCTCCCTTAAGCCATTGAGGTTTGCGGTTTTGAAACGCAAGCAGATTCTAAATTGAAAAACCACCACCAGGGACCATGAACGCATTCCTCCAATGTAATCACAGAAGGACAATCCCCGAAAATATGAAGGTGGTTTACCACCATTTCCACAAGACCTCCAGCAACCCGTTTGAGACTATTTTTAATCAAAAAAAAACTCCTCAGGAAATGAAAGCCTTCTGAAAAATGATAGGAAACTCCCATCATGTTTTTATTTATGTTTTCCCCGTGTCAGTGGAAATACCAAAGCAACCCTCACGATCCGTTCATTTGTCTTTCAAACTCACGGAGACGCGTCCAAATTCACAGGCCAGGTCCAGCGGCGTTTTTCCGGCCATGTCTGAGATGCACGTGTTGGATTGGTGTTGCAGCAACATCTCTGACTGTCAACGAAATAATGATAAACAGTGCCGTAAAGGTCTCAAAAAGGGACAGATTCAAGGACACGTTTTACCCCGTCGTAGTGTCCGTGCTGAGAAGACAGGTGGAGCGGAATCTGTCCTTCCTCCGACTGGCCGTTGACGGACGAACCCGCTTTCAGCAGCATTTTTAAGGGTTCCGTCTTGCCCTGCCAGGCGGCGTAATGCAGGGGACGCATGCCTAAACAAATAAGGACCAAAGGAGTAAATCATTTTCTGTCCAATCATGGGAAATTCAGTCCTTCCTGAGCAGGGTGATCGCTAAACATTGATTTATTCTTCTCCATTTGATTGAACGACTGCATGCGTGCCCCTCGTAAGCGACTAAGCCGACGCCTCCCTCGAGAATTGCCGTCAAATTACTCTCGCCACGATCCCCGACCCCGATATGGCGGTGTCGTGCCGTGGAATCGCCTCGATTCTCGCAGGACCACCAAGACAAACTACTCTCGGTGAAAGGGAGTCGGCTTGAGAGAAACACTTGACCATCCCTCCCGGGAACGAATAGCGGAAGACCAGTTAACGAGCGCCCTTCTTTTTTACGGCGGCCATCCAAAAAGGCCCTTTGTCGTGCGATGAGTCAAACGATGAGTCACATGATAGGGCTGCGGCGAGAAGACCTCCCGGGCATGTCGGAGTGAGGGTTGAATTTAGAAATGACAATATCTACACCTTTATCTTACACTAAAAATCTTATACCTTAAGCTATTAACTCCTGACGGTTTGTTATTTATTGAAATATAAGAACTGTATCATGGCAGCAAATATCCCCGCTAAAACATTTCAATACCTCACAGCGCCTCTTTAATCAACAATAAATAAATACAATTATTTTTAGCGTTCAGTCACTCTACAATACATCTGATAGCTTTCTAGAAGTTTATTTAAGACAGTTAGTACCTGGAAGTTGCTAAATAGAAACACATTTTCTTCAGGATTATTCTCTTACATTTAAAATTTAACATGTAATTTAAGTTATATATATACAAAAAGTATGACATAATGCATGTAGGCCTATGAGATGAATGGTAGTGTTTATACTTAAAATTGCATATATATATATATATATATATATATATATATATATATATATATATATATATGTATGTGTATATGTATATGTATGTGTATATATATGTGTGTGTCAATGTATATGTATATATATGTGTGTGTGTCTATGTATGTGTATATATGTATATATATATATGTGTGTCTATGTATATATGTATATATATGTATATATATGTGTATATATGCATATATGTATATATATACATATAAATATACATACACATACATATACATACATACATATACGTACACATACATATACGTACACATACATATATACATATACATATATATATATGTGTGTGTGTGTCTATGTATATGTATGTATATATATATATGTATATATATATATATATATATGTGTGTGTGTGTGTCTATGTATGTGTATATATATATATATATATATTTATGTATGTATATATGTATGTATATATGTGTGTGTATATGTGTATATATGTATATATATACATATAAATATACATACACATGCATATATACATATACATATATACGTATACATATATACATATACACATATACATATATACATATACAAGATAATAGGAATGATGTAGCTGGGTTCATTGACTTTAAAAGCCAACGGCGTTGACACATTGTTCAGAGAGCACTTGACAAATTCCCGCGTTCAGCATTCTGCCAGGGGATTCTGCGTAGACAACGTGGGCACAACATTAGACACCGTTTACTATATTTAGAAGTACTTCCACCCCCACGGAAAGCATGTTGGCTCAGACTATTGGCTACTTTTCAGTCTGTCTTGCCTTTTTTTTCTAAAGTAGGAACCGACGGGGATGCCAAGGTCGGCCACCTGATCTTGGTGTCTTATGTAACGTTTAGCTGCCGGCTGGCCATGTAGATATGAGGATGTCCAAACGTTTGGCACTCGAGCCGACACACACACACACACACAAAAAAAGCCATGAAATAAGAAGAGCTGCTCACTTTATGTTTTGAGATGAGTAGTCATTTCAAATTGCGTTATTCAGACAGTTTTGAAATTAAGTCCAATCCGATTCCTATACCTCAAAACTGGCTGGGATAGGCTCCAGCACCCCCTTTTTATTGAGAATGTCCATTTAAGTTTTATTTAATAAGGGACAACACATATAAATGAACATATTCATCTTGTTTTCTGAACTGCTTAATCCTCACTAGGGTCGCGGGGGTGCTGGAGCCTATCCCAGCTGGGGACACCCTGAATTGGTAACCAGCCAATCGCAGGGCACAAGGAGATAAACAACCTTTCATGCTCACACTCATACCTAGGGGCAATTTTAGAATGTCCAATCACCCTACTGTGCATGTCTTTGGAATGTGGGAGGAAACCGGAGTACCCGGAGAAAACCCACGCAGGCCCGGGGAGAACATGCAAACTCCACACAGGTGGACCGGCCTGGACTTGAACCCAGGACTCCCACTGTGAGGCTAACGCGCTAACACCTCAGCCGCCGGGCTGCCATTCATATTCATGTTAATGAAAATATATATGTAAATATGTAAGGTTGTAGCTAAGGGCTAATTTCTATCTTTAGTCCGTTATGCAGGTTGAAGGTAAACGATGACATATACACGCAAGTAGCACAGTTTTAGACTGCGTTGTGATTGCAATTTTGTTCGTCTAACAGCCAGGCTTTAAGATGATTGGCCAAGAGGTTCAGAGATGGGAGTTCTCGTATGCTAATTGGTATTGAGTTCCAGGTATGGACAGTTTTGAAGGGAACTACACAGTCACCTCTAGAGCCAGCCCTTGTTGATATGTTGGATTTTTTTGTGCAAAATCGTGAGTGGAGGAGGACCTTTGTGATGGAAGATTTTGTAAACTAAGGTGGGATCTCCATATTTAGCAGTATTGTCCCATCTCAGGCGTTTGTGTGTTTTTTTTTCATATCTGACAGGGATGGTGCATTTTATGTTTTCTGTCCTATACTTTTAGATTCGAGATGGACTTGGGACATTCTGTATGGTGGCGGATTTTCTTCTCCCATCTGTTTGGAGATTTCGTATTTCTTGTACTGTTCTGCCAGACTGGGATGGATGGAGATCTTAGTGGGGTTTTTTTTTCAGGGGTGTACTGCTGCTGCTTTGCTTCCTGTTGGCTCTCACACTCACGTCAGCTCTCTATTTGGCATACAAATCTGTCGCTTTGAACAAACATTATTTCTGTTCTCAGCAAGCTCCCCTTTTTTCTCACATAATGGCTTTTTTTCTTGTTCATACTTTTTGCACGTGTATACATTTTCAAGCGATTACTGTAGTGGAGTGCTCTATCCCTTTAACCCGCATGTGTCAAAGTGGCGGCCCGGGGGCCAAATCTGGCCCGCCGCATCATTTTGTGTGGCTCGTTTACATTGAGTAACTTTTTCGGGCAAATGTCGAGGTAACGTCAATGAAATTTAGTTTATTTTGAGTGTTTTTGTAAAAAAAAAAAAAATCACATTGAGACTGTCCAATTGGACGAATGTAATATTATATAAAATAAAACATGAAACCGAGTTGACGTTAATGCGGTCCGTGAACCAACCCGAGTCTGACACCCTTGCTTTAACCCATTGGCTGCCATTGACGACACTAATCATCCAATCCGTTTTGACCAAGAGGGCTGAAAGTGTGTCGTTCAATCCAAAATAGACGTCGATAATTGCGATAGATGAGCTTCCGCCATTGGAAATGAATAGGAAATGCATGCTAAAAATGCAATATGCAAATGTAAAATTGGAAATGACCTTTATTGTCTTTAATGTCCACAGCCGCCTGAGCCTCCAGCAGCAACGCGATCATCTCCTTGTTGCCGCTCAGGGCGGCGTGATGCAGAGGAGACAACCTACACACATACAAACACCAGGTGAATTTTTTGTTTAAATGCAAACGCCAATTAATAGTAGAACTTGAAACCGAGATCATTTTTTAACAGCTCCAACCCTCGGCTCGGTGTGAGAGAGCCGGACGGGTGAAGGGGGGTGCAAATGACCTACTTCCATTAATAAGCAATCGTTGGACCCTCGAGCCAATCGTATACACACGGCGCCTGAGTGTGTGTGTGTGTGTGAGCATCTAATGGATCCCTTGTGAATTCAGAGCTCCAATCGACCAATTGACGCTCATTAAAACAAACGCTCAGGACCAATCATGTGGTTCCAATCAACATGTAAAAATAAATAAATACATACTTGGAATTGGAGGGAACACAGTGGTCCGATTAAATTTCACACATTATAATTGCTCGTTTGCATTGAGTAACTTTTTCGGGAAAATGTCGAGGTAACGTTGATGATATTTAGTTTATTTTGAGTGTTTTTGTAAAAAAAAATCACATTGAGACTGTCCAATTGGACGAATGTATTATTACATAAAATAGAATATAAAATAAAACAGAACAGATTCGTTCTTTAATCAAATTCACTTGCCATCGCAGTATAGGGAAATATAGTCATATCAATAAAAAAACGTATAAACCACTGGTGTCAAAATGGTGGCCCGGGGGCCAAATCTGGCCCGCCGCATCATTTTGTGCGGCCCGAGAAAGTAAATCATGAGTGCCGACTTTGTGTTTTAGATCAAATTAAAATGAAGAGTATAGATGTATATTAAATTTCGTGATTTTCCCCCTTTTAAATCAATAATTGTAATTTTTTAATCAATTTTTTTCTGTGTTTTTAGTTCAAAAATCATTTTGTAAAATCTAAAAATATATTTAAAAAAGGTAAAAAATACATTGTTTTAGATCTATAAAAAAAACTGAATATTCAGGGCCTTTAATCCAGTTCATTTAATCCATTTATTTAAAAAAATCTAAATATTATATCTAAAATGGTCTGGCCCACATGAAATCGAGTTGACGTTAAAGCGGCCCGCGAACCAACCCGAGTCTGACACCCTTGGTATAAACAATGATCATGTAATGGACATTGTATTGTGTTATAATGTGAAATTTGGCTTGATTTTTGTATATTTAATTTATTAAAAGTGGAGGAATAACCAGTTTGCATTTAAGGCAAAAAAAACAATTGTATCATATATTTTTTTCACTCGTCTGCATTTTAAAGGCCTAGAGGTGCGTCAGCGTAGGTATTTATCGAGAAGGAGGGCTTAGACGCACTTTGATAATCCAGAAACTTGGCAGATTTGCTTTAGCAACACTGGGCAAAAACTATTCATGTAACATTTTCAAAATATGCTTTCAAAATGGATTTCTTCTTACCCATCTGCATCCTGGATGTTGACGTTGACCCGCTTGGCTGCTCCGAGGAGCTCTGAAACACAAACGGGATCGTTTAGAGCGAGTCTCTACTCAAAGCCATGCTTAAAAATCCCAAGTCTTAAAGTGTCTCTGCTTTACATTTTTATCACATTTATTCCCCGCAGGTTTCCAACACGCCACGCCACTTTTACGCCAATTGAGCCAGGCGAAACACCCTCTCGAGAGCGACCGGTCGAGCTGACCGACCAATTGAATGGAAGAACAATGTCATGCTGAGGCTGTCAAGGAGCCCGAAGAGTCAACACCAGTAGGTGGCGCTCATTTTTTTTCTCAGGGCTACTAATAGAATAAATAATATAAATATTTATATATAAAATGCGCTATAAAATGGAAATGTAAGCGGTACATATACATTGATTCGCTTTCCACACCGGGGGTGCCGGAGTCTATCCCAGCCAACTCCGGGCATCAGGCTGAATTATTTGCCAGCGAATCAGAGAGGCCACTGAGACAACCAACCAATCGCTCATAGCTAGGAATAATTTAGCTCACAGTTAGCCTAGCATGTATGTTTTTTTGCCACGTGGGAGGAAACAGGAGTACCCGGAGAAAACCCACACAATCACGGGAAACATGCAAACTACAAAGGAAGGGAGGAAACCACTCATTTGAACAGTAGTTTGATAAGAAATTACTGTAAAACGTTATTTTATTTTTATTCTAACAATTATGGTATTTTATTGATTTATAGATAAAAGTATCATTTCATACAGTGTTAATTAAAGCTAAATTAATGGTATTTTATTGATTTATAGATAAAAGTATCATTTCATACAGTGTTAATTAAAGCTAAATTAATGAAATGAAAATAAATAAAAACACTTATTATAGCAGGCTAGGTTTTTTCATAATATTTTAAACTATTGAAGGGTATTGACATTTAATTTGTTCAAGTTGGCTCATGTTTCAGTGCCATTGACCGATTAAACCAAGGAACGTTTATATTGTTCAAAATGGGTAGTCGTCTAAAAAATAAGGTCGATCACATCAAGGTCGTTAATACCATAAATTGTCTTTCCCTTTAAAGCCAATCAGATTTTTTTACAAACAGGAAAACAAACACTAAATTCTGCTCACCCTTAAATCATGTATAAAAAAAAACAAATATTTATTTATTTCAATAAGTAGTGTGTGTGTGTGCATGTAGCAGATGCGCGTTTATCCTCTCAAAAAACACAGTGTGAGTCTGGGAGTTATTTTTTTTAATACTATATTTCTCCCATTGTTTGTGAGGGTGTGCGTGTGGCGATAACCTTGATCTTTCATAAAAAAGGATGAAGACACCAAATTGTAGACGGTTTGCACGCACGCAGCGCTTGTTTGGTTCCCTGCCGCTATATTTTTTTTTTTGGTCAAAACCTCCTAATCCAGGCGCCAGGCTCTAATCTGTGGCGGTTGTGTAATCTGGGCGAAAGCTTTTCCCTTCTCTCCGCATCCCTATCTGCACTTCATCCTGCTCTCATACTCTAATTTCCTCCGTAATTTGCTAAAGAAGAGCATCTGATTGGCGGTGGCGCCTCTCTGTTTTCGCTCCGTCGTTGACAAGTACGCGTTTTTTATTTTTTATTTTTTTTGACGGAGCTGCTACCGCCGCTCGCTCTCGGATTAAAAATCCAGAGATGTGACCCTTCCCCCCACTGGATGACAGATGAATCAATGAGTGCAGATATCTGTGTCAGCATCAGGCAGTCAGTTAGTCACATGAACCCCAGCAGCCGCCATTTTTCTCAATATTTTATATTCCACATGGCGAGAAGGGAAATAAAATCATATTTGTTGAGTTTAATTCTCGTCGGACAAAAAAATTGGATGCGTAAAGTTACATAGTCATTAGAAAAAAATTGAGAAAAACATTATTTTCAATGAACTATTTAAGGCACATGTGTCAAATTGGCGGCCCGGGGGCCAAATCTGGCCCGCCGCATCTTTTTTTGTGGCCCGGGAAAGTCAATCATGAGTGCCGACTTTCTGTTTTTAGGATCAAATTAAAATGAAGAGTATAGATGTATATTAAATTTCCTGATTTTCCCCATTTTAAAGCAATAATTGTAATTTTTTAATCCATTTTATTCTGTGTTTTTAGTTCAAAAATCATTTTGTAAAATGTAAAAATATATTTAAAAAAAAAAGCTAAAATAAATATTGTTTTAGATCTATAAAAAAACTGAATATTCAGGGCTTTTAATCCATTTATTAAAAAAATATCTAAATATTATATCTAAAATGGTCCGGCCCACGTGAAATCAAGTTGACGTTAAAGCGGGCCGCGAACCAAGGCATTGCTTTATTTGACCACGCCCCCTGCCCAAAATTGCTGGATGAAATGTAAATAGAATCATCGATAAATGAATTTAAGTGTTTAATAGGGATGAAAACGGAATATTAGGCAAATATCTGGCGAACAAGTTAGACAGAAAGAGATAAAATTTTAAACTGAGAGTCAGAGTCATATTTGACGTCAGAAACAGCATTTAAAAATCCAATCTGCCAAATTATTTTTTAAATATCATTTATGATTTGTTTTTAATGGGCCCTGATGAATTTGAGTGTGACTAAAAATATGAGACACTTGAAACGAGGCAAAGAGACACAGTATATACACAATAAGAGCCGCGTTCGGCTCGAGAGCCACGTGTTCGCCACCCGTCTTTGAGGGTAAATACATTGTTGTGGACTTGCACATTTCATAAAACATATTTTTAAAATACTTTTGATTAAATGCCTTAATTTATTACATTAATATTCAACTGATTATAATGATTTCAAGCAGGATTTTCTTAAGATACACAATTTGACACATTTTATTGGTAATGTCATGTTTTTGTTGTTTATATCAACAATTTGACATATTTTGAGGTTTTTTTTTATGGCCCATCGATCTAATTTCCAAATTAATTGCGCCACTTACTCACAAATGTTAGCCCACCCCAGAATTAATTGGGTTGTCATGTATTTCTTTTTTTCTTCTGGTAATCATTGTCTCAGCCTCGCGCGGAGTTCAATATTTCCACGTTCACTTTAGCGATGACTCTGCAACCCAGACTCTGTTACCGTAGCAACGGCCCGACGTGTCATCGCATCTGCATCTGGTGGGATGTTTTCCGCAACCGAATGTCGTCGCGTGAAATTGTGGGGGGAAATTCTCAAATTCTGCTTCCCCTAACACAAGGGTGTCGGACTCGGATTGGTTCGCGGGCCGCTTTAGCGTCAACTTGATTTCACGTGGGCCGTTATCCATTTTAGATATAATATTTAGATTATTTTTTTTATAAATGGATTTAAATAACTGGAGTAAAAGCCCTGAATATTCAGTTTTTTAAATATCTAAAACCATGTTTATTTTAGCTTTTATATATATATATATATATATATATATATATATATATATATATGTATTTTTAGATTTTAAAAATGATTTTCGAACTAAAAACACAGAAAATTTGATTTAAAATTTACAATTATTGATTTAAAAGGCGGGGGATCAGGAAATTTAATATACTGGATTAAAATCCCTGAATATTCAGTTTTTTTTATATCTAAAACAATGTTTATTTTAGCTTTTTTTATATATTTTTAGATTGTTTAACTACAAAAATTGATTAAAAAATTTAAATTATTGATCGAAAGGCGGAAAATCAGGAAATGTAATTTACATCTGTACTCTTCATTTTAATTTGATCCTAAAACAAAAAGTCAGCACTCATGATTGACTTTCCCGGGCCACACAAAATGATGCGGCGGGCCAGATTTGGCCCCCCGGGCCGCCACTTTGACACATGTGCCCTAACATGACTGAGAAGCCGGGAAAAAAAAAAAACGCAAAAACTTTGAATCTAACCATAATAATTTCTAACACACATTGCGAGAGAAACCGGTAAATTGTCCCCTCCTAGACACTGTTGCTACCTTGTCAAGCTATGTGACTCTGACAGTAAAATCTAAGGCGGATTTGTTTTGGAGCAATATCCTTCCAAATTAGCGACACCCACGCTAATATGCTACTCAGGGCGAACTTATGAACTTTCGTTTTCTTATTTTAAGCAAATTCACATTCACTTTAGCGATGACTCTTTATGAACGTTAGTTTTCTTATTTCAAGCAAATTCCTTCATTGGCCACCTCCTAGTTAAAATGGATTAGACGCCTATCGCCGTCCATGTCAGGAATAAAAACTGAATTGGCTTTCTGGTCCAGGACAACAGCGAAAGCTCATCTCGCGCTTTCCCAAGACGAAACGTGCGCCAAAACCCTCCGGCTGAGAGACTCGTTTAATTATTCAAAAGTAAATCCGCTCTCCTGTCGTCTTCCTGCACCTTCCATCTTTCACCCTGCCTTTAACCCCTCCTCGCGACTTCCCTTCTTTTGACCTCTTTTCCCTCCCACGGCGAACCGAGCCAACGCTCAAGATGATCCGTCCTGGCGTTTCGGAAGCGCCGCAAATACGGGGCCGCAAAGAGACGCCATTAAAAGAGGAGAGGCGGAACCAGAAGGGAAAAAAAACGGCTACCCAACGCTTTGGAAAGACTGTAATTGAAATCTAATTATCACCTTCAGGCCCAGTCGACAACCCGTCGACAACTGGCGGGCACGTGCTCGCCAAACGCCGTCACGTGCGTTCCCCCACGTCATCGCCGCTATTACCGTTAACATCTGGCGTCTTTACACACCGATAATCCCTGCGTCCCGAGAGCAACGGAGGACCTTCACGCGCTCGTTTTTTAGCGTGCGTTCACGCAAACAAGGATGACACGGTGCAAGGGTGTTAAACTTGCGGCCCACGGTCCAGAAATGCTTTCTATTTTTTCAACAAGGGCGCCGCAAAATCAGGTGTTTGTGAGTTGTGTGATGAAATGCTGCACTTTGGTCCATTTCCTCTCCGCGATCACATTGGTTCCGACAAAATGGCGGCCGATGAGTTCATAAGAAAGCTTAAAATGCCACAAAACCATCAAGAAATCACCTGGAAATGCCTTAAAATTAGAAGAAAGCTACAAACGAACAAGAACTTCCACAAAATCAATAGAAAATGATCCAAAATTTACCCCAAGCAACCATTTCCATCCGCCCCTCCCACTCACAATGGATTGGACGTCAACGACGGCCCATAAATATATATATATGTGTGTGTGTGTGTATATATATGTGTGTATATATATATATATATATATATATATATGTATATGTATGTATATGTATATATATGTATATATATGTATATATGTATATATATGTATATATGTGTATATATATGTATGTGTATATATATGTATATGTACATATATGTGTATATATATATATGTATATATATGTATATATGTATATATATGTATATATATGTATATATATGTATATATGTATATATATATATATATATATATATATATATATATATATATATATATATATATATATATATATATATATATATATATATATATATATATATATATATATATATATATGGATGGATGGATGGATGGATGGATGGATGGATGGATGGATGGATGGATGGATGGATGGATGGATGGATGGATAGATAGATAGATATTTCAGCAACACACTTATTTATTTATATATTTATCTATGTATTTATTTATTAACCTACTTATTACCTATCTATTTATGTCTAAAATGCCTTTCCTATTTCTGAATCCTCACCCTCTTGGTACTGTGACAACGAAATTTCCCAAATACGGGATGAATAAAGTTATCCAATCCAATCCAATTTTGGCCCAAAAATAAACTGGTCCAGCCCACCTGAGATATAGTTGGCATTAATGTGGCGTAAGTTAGCAACCCCTGCCTTAGTAGTGTGACGCATCACAGGAAAAAAAAAACTATACATTGACCTCCCTGTCCCAATGAATTGGACATCCATCGCCATCAACGTCAGCTCACGAGTTTGTCATAGTTTCACCAGTATGCTCAAAACCCCCATTTCACACACACACACACACACATACACACACTGCCCCTCCCCCTAAAAACACGCACACCGTATGCAAACCTGCAGAAGTCCCATTAAATATCCTCACACGCGTGCAACGTCATCACTACGAATCTGACGTCACACACACACATCCTCTTGCATCCCCCCCAACCGCCCCTCTCAAACACACACACACACACACACATTCTGCGTATTACTTGGGATGAAATGAATCAAGTGCAGTTTGACACATGACCCCCCCCAAAAAAAAATCAATGCATCAAAATGTAAGAATGATTGGAGCTCGTATTTAGGGGCAAAACACTCACTGGCTTTCCCGGGCCGAGGTCTCTGCAGGAGGCGTTGAACTGTTAGCAAGTCCTCGGTCTTGACGGCCTGGAGCAGCTCCTGGTCCTTCCCCATGTCCTTCCGTCCTTCCGTCCTCCCTTCCTTCCGTCCTTCCTTCCTTCCTTCCCCCCCGCGTCCCGCCGCTCTCCTCGGCCGTTAATCCGCCGCTACATCCCGTCGCCGCTCCTGGCCTCCCCCCCTCCCGGAGCACCGAGACGCGGACCGGCCGATAGGATAAGGGATGCTTCCGATTTGCCTCCCCCCGACCACCGCCACCACCGCCGGTTCCAGCGCTCCCTTTTTTTAATTTTTATTTATTTTTAATTTTTGGAGCCTTCCAATTCCAGCCGCGTGCAAATGCGTGCGCGGATTTCACCGGCTGGACGCGGCGGAGCTCTCTAGCGCCCCCTCCTTCTCCTCCTCCTCCTCCTTTCACTTGCACTCAGCTCACGTGTCACGCACGCGCAGCGGTGCGCGCTCCCGCTGGCGCCAAAATGCTGGTCGGACGGACACGCGCACTTGAATGCGGGCGTTGTCTCGAGATACGAACGTGAGCAAGATAGTTGTTTTCCCATTTTAATCCATCTGTTCAAGATCTGAAAATAGTGCTAAACCATATTTTAAACCAGATTTTTTTTTTTTTTTATTGCATTCGTATAGGACAGGCGGACACTGGTCTCAAACATGTGGCCCTAGGGCCAAACTCGGTCTAGGCCAGTGCAGGTTTTGGGTCGATTTTTATCTCCCATCCAATTGTGCCTGCAACATGGGCACCAATATATCATTTTTTAAAGGATCTATAATGGAGGAGTTATTTATAATAAAAACATTCCAAAAATATAAATAGTTCTAAATAAAATAAAATGACCGAATTTTTTTATTTTTTTTATTTACCTTTTTTCTTCACTATTACACATTAGGAAAAATATTTTTTAAATACATATTTAGGCATCAAATGGCCACTGGAATTAAGGCATTGTGTTTTTTTCTTTAGTTCCTTTGTTCCTCCACCAGGCGTCAGAAAATAGCGCTCAACCATATTTTAAACCAGATTTTTTGGTTTTATTGCATTCGTATAGGACAGGCTGACACTGGTCTCAAACATGTGGCCCTAGGGCCAAACTCGGTCTAGGCCAGTGCAGGTTTTGGGTCGATTTTTATCTCCCGTCCAATTGTGCCTGCAACATGGCCACCAATATTTCATTTTTTTAAAGCATCTATACTGGAGGAGTTATTTATAATAAAAACATTCCAAAAATATAAATAGTTCTAAATAAAAAAATTAAAAATATATATTTACCTTTTTTCTTCACTATTACACATTAGGAAAATGATTTTTTAAATATATATTTAGGCATCAAATGGCCACTGGAATTAAGGCATTGTGTTTTTTTCTTTAGTCACGCACCCTTTTTTTCCATTTTTTAAAGCTTTGAGCTGGACATTCCAATGATGAATGTGTGGCACGCCCCAACTTGAATGTTTGCTGGAATAAATATGCTTCCAAAGAATATGTATGTCATCATCATGTGGGTTTTCCCACTTTGCTTACATGGAAGTCTGTTGGCTCAAATTTTGACTTAATGAGTGATTATCTTTAACAATCCATCACTTTTTATACTAGCATTAAGAAAATGTCACTGATTTTCTCTTTCTTTTTGAATCAGGAAGAAATGAGTCACGTCAGAAATAGAAGATGATGATAATCTTTTGCCACCAGGGGGCAAAAACAAGTTTGTCCCATGTGATGAGATCTAATTTAGAGTGAAAGGAAAATTTAGGCCATTGAATAAGCGGAAGAAATTACTAGATCAAAATAGAGGACGTCATCTCAGTTTTTTTCCAGCAAGCGCAACAAGTATCGAATGTCATACCGCACAGGTGTCAAAGTGGCGGCCCGGGGGCCAAATCTGGCCCACCGCGTCATTTTGTGCGGCCCGGGAAAGTAAATCGCGAGTGCCTACTTTCCGTTTTAGAATCAAATTCAAATGAAGATTATATAGGTGTATATTATATTTCCTGATTTCCTCTTTTTAAATCAATAATTTTTAATCCATTTTTAAAAAATGTTTTAGTTCAAAAGGCATTTTTTAAAATCTAAATATGTAAAAATATGTTCTGTTTTCCACTTTAATATTGAATTTCATTAAAAAAATATTTTCTTTCCTTATGAAATGAAAAATAAATGATCGAAAGACGTTTTCCCTTACTCATAAAAAAAGATAAAATATACATTGTTTTAGGTCTTTAAAAAACGGACTATTTAGGGCTTTTGATCCAGTTCTTTTAATTCGATTTTCAATAAAAATATCAAAATATTATATCTAAACTGGTCCGTCCAGCCCACATGAAATCAAGTTGACAATGAATTTTTCAAACGAATTGAACCCTTTTAATTTGGTTTTAGCATATATTTATCGCGAAATTATATTATCATGCCCCCTGGTGGAGAAGATAACGACATCATGTCAACTGGGCTGTAGTACATAACAAAGGCACTACAAGGCCACAACATTGAGTCCAAATATTTTATTCACCTCAGATGTATGGAAAATCCAAGGGTACTTAAAGGCAGCAGACTACACGCTATCATAAGCCACGATCAAATATAATGTCATAAACGTTGCAACATTATCGTGTAAAGTGACCCTAAACGTCTCATCAGTCAGGCTCCAAACTCAAAAACCGGATTCAACGATGACGCATTGTTAAATATCAAATTCATTTAAATAATATACAAAGATAACAAGTTGTATAAATAAATTGCTGCCTTACAGATTATTTACTGCGTGGGTTTTTCCAGGTATGATAGGTCATGTGATAGGTATGAGTGGGCACGTATGTGGAGGGTCTCCTTGTGCTTTGCGGTCGGGGGGGCGATTAAGGCAGGGGTGGCGAACACGCGGCTCGCGGCCAAAATGAATGCGGCTTTATTTTCTATGTACTATGTACATATGTTTAATACATGGATTAAAAGAACTGGATTAAAATCCCTGAATATTCAGTTTTTTATAGATCTAAAACAATGTTGATTTTAGCTTTTTTAAATATATTTTTTGATTTTACAAAATGATTTTTGAACTAAAAACACAGAATTTTTTTATTAAAAAATTACAATTATTGATTTAAAAAGGAGAAAATCTGGAAATTTAATATACATCCAAACTCTTCATTTTAATTTGATCCCAAAACAGAAAGTCGGCACTCATGATTGACTTTCCCGGGCCACACAAAATGATGCGGCGGGCCAGATTTGTCCCCCGGGCCGCCACTTTGACACACGTCCCTTAAATAGTTCATTAAAAATAATGTTTTTCTCATTTTTTTTCTAATGAATACGTAACTTTACGCATCCATGAGAATTCAACTCAACAAATATGATTCTCGCCATGTGGAATATAAAATGTGGTCTAACTTGTTCGCCACCCCTGAATTAAGGTGTCCCCCGTTTACAGACAGTCATTGGCTGGGTTAGGCTCCAGCACCCCTGCGAGCCTGGTGCTCCAAAAATGAACGAATGAAGGACTTTGCAAAATAAAGTGTCCAAATAGCGTCAACCACTTAAACACCGTACCCGCTATATTGAGTAAGGGTAAGCGCCGACGTAGTCTTTGGCCTCTCGACTAAGTCCCGTTAAGGTTCTGACGTTGTCGGCGCCGTACGTGCGTACCAGCGCCCTCCTGCACATCTGCTTGAGGCGCTCGGGCCGCTGCCGTCGATACGGCGCCGTCAGTTTGCAGGAGGGCCGGCAGTAGTGAGCCAGAAGGTCAAAAAGGGACGGAAAAGTCTTTTGGCTTCCCAGGAGAGCGAAGAGCAGCTCGCGGAGGACCACTCGAACGCTGGCCGGCCCGTCCTCGGCGTGGTAGCTCAGGGTGAAGAACACGTCGTTTTGCCCGCTGTCTCTGGAGGGACGAAGGACGATTTGCCGTTTTGAATTCAGGACCATCGGCGAGGGGATTTACCTGATCAGGAAGGTGCCGGCCGAGGTGAACACCAGAATTTGGTGGGCTTCCTGCATGCTCATGGCGCCCCAATAGTAGGCGCTGTGCTGAAGCTGGTGGTAAGTTCGCCTCACCAGTTGGTACTGCTCCGGGCCGGCGAATGGACGCACATGAGTGGGCCAATTGGGCGACTCTGCTTCCCTCTACATGTGTGGGGAAGAAAAAAATGTAGACATACCGCAAATTGCAAAGTATTTACGTAGCATATTTGGTTGCTAAATCTGTTTGTTGTTGTACTTTAACGGTGAAACGTCTTTCGGCGAATCGTCCGGTCACGAGTTTGGATATCTTTATCGCAGTGTTATTTTGATCAGATTCTTCATATATTTTCCCCCAATAGGAGTTTAACATTTTAATCTTTTGCAGTTATGCATTTTGCTGATTTGTTGTTAACATTTGGTTTTCATAGTTGCATACCTGTCAACCTCTGCCGATAACTGCCCTTATAAATGATTATGATTCCCCTTACAAACCCACAAAAAACCTTACAAACACCGGTACGGTGTTTGTAAGGTTTTTTGGGGTTTGTAAGGGGAATCATAATCATTTATAAGGGCAGTCATCGGCAGAGGTTGACAGGTATGTAGTTGATTTTTTTTTTTTTTACAGATTTGAAGCACTTTGCGTGTCGCATTATCCCTAAATAACTACAAAATAACCTTACAAACAATATAACTGGGGGAAAATGAACAAAAATACTAATTTAATTCAGGAGGACAAAAACGAGGGAAACGCACACCGACGAAGGACGACATAACACCAACACGGGTTTAAATACAAAGACAGGGATTGATGAAAACAATAAACAGCTGGGTCACGAAAGGGAAAGGCAATTAGAAAAGATACAGGTGAAACTCATATACAATACAAACACGTAGACAGGAAACACACCCAACCACCAAAACATGACAATAACCGGTTTTATTTTGCTCCATATCATTACATTTGCGCTACTTTTAAGTGCCAGCTTTATATACAGTTCGTTAGAAATATTACGTCATGATCATTTTTGCATTGTGCATATATCGTATTTTCTCGCATATTTGTATTTGTCGCAAAAAATATATATGACCGAATCGAGGGTACGGCTTATATGCGCACAAATTAGATTTGTACTCCCTATTAAAACCATGAATATGGAGGTGAAAATTATGAATCAGGGTGCGGATTATACGAGAGAAATTGTACAAGTCAACGATTTTGAGGGTGCGGCTTATACGAAAGAAATCGTACCATTCAACGATTTTAAGGGTGCGGCTTATACGAGAGAAATTGTACAATTCAACCATTTTAAGGGTGCGGCTTATACGAGAGAAATTGTACCATTCAACAATTTTAAGGGTGCGGCTTATACGAGAGAAATTGTACAATTCAACCATTTTAAGGGTGCGGCTTATATGAGAGAAATTGTACCATTCAACGATTTTAAGGGTGCGGCTTATACGAGAGAAATTGTACAATTCAACAATTTTAAGGGTGCGGCTTATACGAGAGAAATTGTACAATTCAACCATTTTAAGGGTGCGGCTTATACGAGAGAAATTGTACAATTCAACCATTTTAAGGGTGCGGCTTATACGAGAGAAATTGTACAATTCAACCATTTTAAGGGTGCGGCTTATACGAGAGAAATTGTACAATTCAACCATTTTAAGGGTGCGGCTTATACGAGAGAAATTGTACAATTCAACCATTTTAAGGGTGCAGCTTATACGAGAGAAATTGTACCATTCAACCATTTTAAGGGTGCGGCTTATACAAGAGAAATTGTACAATTCAACCATTTTAAGGGTGGGCTTATATGAGAGAAATTGTACAATTCAACCATTTTAAGGGTCCGGCTTATACGCGGAAGCGGCTAACGACATAAGAACCGATCCAAATATTTTTCCTTGACCAACGACAATATTCATATTTTTCGATAACGTGAGCCTCGTAGTACCTGAAACCAACGTTCAATGTTTTCATCAGAGAGGTGAAGACGGTCTAGTTGTCTCCAATCCAGAACTTCTAGCGAGCTCTCTGCTCCGTCCTGGTTCTTTTGTCCCGGACTTTGCAGAGGTTTTACGGGCTCCTCGACATCTTGATTTGGCTTCTGTGGTTTGGCCTTCTTCTTCTTTTTTGACTGTTGATCTCTAACCATCCTATCGTAGGGAAACCTGCACTGGAAGAGCACATGTTGCACCATATCTTCGCTCGCCGTCGTCCGCCAGTAGAACCTCTGGCCCCATCAACTGCGCCATCTACTGGGTGACTGCATGGTGCCTCTGGTGGACAGGTGAGTTGGCGTGCAGGTAAATTCTGGACACTGGACTCTATTTGACTGAAGGTAATCAAAAGCTGTAAAGCAGGAGTTTTGAAAAATACATAAAAACTCATTTTCTGTCATTGACCGTGACAGCCGTCCAAATGCAGTTGAACTGAAAAGGGCGGCAGCCATCAAATTGGTCAATTTGTCAAACGTGCCAAAAGCAATAATCATAATAATATGACTCTGCACTTCCTCTATTCAAGCTAGTTTAATTGTTTCATTACCTGAAGGCATTGTTGTTGACTTTTCCCACACTTTGAAACGTATTTATTATTTATGACTTATTTATAGATTTTTTTTTAGTTTATATTTATTTGTTTGTTGTTGTTATTTGTGCACTTCGTGGTGAAGCTTTTTATTTATGACTTATTTATAGATTTTTTTTGTTTATATTTGTTTGTTGTTGTTATTTGTGCACTTCGTGGTGAAGCTTTTTATTTATGACTTATTGATAGATTTTTTTTTTTATATTTATTTGTTTGTTGTTGTTATTTGTGCACCTCGCGGTGAGGCTTTAAATCTCATTATACTTGTAATAATAACCATAAAAACATTCAATTAAATTATTATTATTTATTTTTGTTAAGAGTAAATTGAACGTAGTGCAAAAAGGCATCTGTGATTGAAACTAAAGAATTATGGAGCAAAAAAATATCATAATAGTTACAGTAAGCAAGTTTGACGTGCATTATATTGATTTTAAATCCAATTACTGAAGGCATTGTTGTTGACTTTTCCCACACTTTGAAACGTATTTATTATTTATGACTTATAGATTTTTTTTGTTTATATTTATTTGTTTGTTGTTGTTATTTGTGCACTTCACGGTGAAGCTTTAAATCTCATTATACTTGTAATAATAACCATAAAAACATTCAATTAAATTATTATTTTTTTAAAGAGTAAATTAAACGTAGTGCAAAAAGGAATCTGTGATTGAAGCTAGAGAATTATGGAGCAAAAAAAATCATAATAGTTACAGTAAGCAAGTTTGACGTGCATTATATTGATTTTAAATCCAATTACATCAACATTCGAATACTTGAACTATGTCAAAATCCAGTTGGAAATGGTTATTAGTACGAAGACGTTGTTTTTCCCATCTAAAACGAAATACTTTACATTATTCTTATTATTATTTGTGTATACTTATGATCTACAGCTATAACAATAATACAATAGGGAATAAGCGAAGTTGACTTACTAGAGATGTGGACGGGTGGACTGGAATCATGTTTTACTTTTGTTATTGCACTCGACTTTATATCTTTATATATCAAGAGGAAGGAGGATCGTTTCTATCACGTGTCTGCGCTCAGTCTTCGAGTTTTCCACGAAATCACGTGACTTGCACGCTTTCCTTTCACTTTCGTCGTCTTCGCGTGCCACATTTTGAAGGGTACCGGAAGCGGAAATGCTCAATCATTTTTTCTAACTTTATTGAGCCAACGCTTGTTTTCCTTACGGCAAAAGAAATCTTACTCTAAATCAGGGGTCGGGAACCTTTTTGACAAAGAGAGCCATAAACAATTCATATTTTCTAATGTTATTCCCTGAGAGCCATACTCCGAATTTAAAAGTCAAAATACATGTAAATGGGTGTCTTTTATTTTAGTAATTTCACCGCTTCTAAAGTGGAAAAAAAATACTTTTGACAACATTCTTATGCAGTTGCTAATCAATGAGAGTATGCATTCTAGCAGAGTCTAATGCAAAAAAAGAAGACTAAAGCAGCACTGGACGTAGTATCTCAGTTCTGTCACCAGCGGGTTCAATATTTTAGCTCACAGGTTAGCGAAGAGCCAGACGCACCCATCGAAAGAGCCACATGTGGCTCCCGAGCCATAGGTTCCCTACCCCTGCTCTAGATGTAACCAGAATAAAAACATATACACACACAATGCAAATAAGTCATTGGTCGCTATTGACAATGATAGTTTGCTTTTAAATTGACCGGAAATTACTATTTACAACACTGAAAACGAAACATACTACTTTTCCTATTTTATATATATATATATATATATATATATATATATATATATATATATATATATATATATATATATATATATATATATATATATATATAGTACGTGTAAAAGTATTGATACTTTGGCGTGAGGAAAAACAGTGATAAAAGCAGTAGTACTGATTCAATTCATTTATAGAAAACTCATGATTGACACAATTCTCTTAGATTTTCAACACAAATTATTCTTAAAGCAATTTTTAAACCCTATATTAATATTTATCTCAGAATATCATTTTTATGAAATGATGAAGGCGTGACG
The DNA here is from genome assembly GCF_051989625.1 of Stigmatopora argus. Lineage (NCBI taxonomy): Eukaryota > Metazoa > Chordata > Actinopteri > Syngnathiformes > Syngnathidae > Stigmatopora > Stigmatopora argus. The sequence continues at coordinate 15,957,616 of NC_135393.1, forward strand.
ACAGTAAAATCCAGACGTTTACTTTTGCTTTCAACATTACAAAGAAAAGCTTGGTGTTCTCAGAATTCTCAGATTCTTTTGAAAAACAAACGTGTCCAGTCATCGTGACTCCAGATTTCCAGGGAAGAACTGTAAATTATATCATGTATGAAGCGTAGAAATGAGTTCATGAGAACATAGACATGGTCATAACCCCTTTATTTCTGTCACATATAATCTCAGAGGAATTTGAAATACTGGCACACATTGTTATTGCTAAATATTTTTATTTCTCAGGCTTTGCAGTCCTTCAGGGTTTCTTTTTTATTTTGCCGGTGCATAAAATAGGCAGTTGCCGTTGTCAGCAAGATGGCGTAAGTAGCCAAGACGCACTGAAAGAGAGCAGACAGAAAGCAATTGAATTACCGTATTTTCACGACTATAAGGCGCACATAAAAGTCTTAATTTTTTTCCTAAATAGATAGGGCGCCTTATAATCCAGTGCGCTTTATATATAGACCAATACTAAAATTATCACGATTAAATAAAATTAATCAGTTGATAGGGTACACCGACTCTACTATTTTCCCGTAGACAAAGTACTGCGCAGTGACTGCTGGGATATGTAGTTCTTTTGTCAATACACCCAATGGACTGTGGCCTGTACACATTGACATCAATACAGCTTTACGAAGCATGGAAAGCAGTGTTGGAAAAGTTACGCTAGCTACTAGCTAGCTACTATTTGCGAATGGATTGTGGCCGCCTGGACGAACGTATAAAACTCAGCGTTTTCGATGACTAATTTGGACAATTGTTCAATTCGGACACAGAAAATGAGGATTTGTGGGTGATGATGACGTGAGTACATTGTAATATGGCTAAATAAAGTACAACCGAACTCGAGTTTTGCTTCCGTTGGCTTTTTAAAAACGTGTTTTTAGCTTGTGGGTGTAGCGTGCAAGAACTATATATCCCAGCAGTCACTGAGCACCGGAAACCGGAAATAGAGTCTGAGGCTGCTTCCGGTAGCCAGCGCTATTGCGGTTCGATATTCATATATAATATATATGCGTCTAAAAAAAAACGGTGCGTCCTTTGTGTGTTTAAAATACAGAAATAGCACTCGTTACTGACACTACGGCTAAAAATACGATGCGCCATATAGTCGTGAAAATACGGTATGTTTCAAAACCCACAGAATATAGTGCTGGAGTAGTGAACGTAATTTTGAAAAAGATATACTAGTTCTTCCTTTTATTGTTATTCTGGAAGTCAAATTTTAAAAAATGTCGGAGGTTAACGAGGGGCCTGGGACTATAAATTAAAAGTGCTTTGTTTGTAAAGTAAAGCAGACTTTTGACCCCAATTGTGCCTCTCACGAGTTCTCGGCTGTGAGGTCCAAACTCACGACGGGAAATGAACAGTACACTTAAATGTGTAATTTATTGGAAAAGAGTTCGATGTAACAGTGACTTGCAGTGTGTACGCACACCAAAACAGGAAATGAATCCGTTTCCACTCAATCCAAAAATGAAACTCAAAGTTAGATGACATGGTACGATTGAAGTGGGCGACATATGCACGCGCATTACACACATTTCGGCGCCCCTGCAACGTGTAGCTGTTGAAGTACTTTTTCAAACCGGTCAGCTCAACCGACGCTGGTGCCTCCATGCCAAATAACTGCCTCTGAAACACAGCACAAATGACCCATTCCTTTGAAAAACTAATCACACCCTATTTGGTTTGTGGTCAAATATAGTTACAAAACAGGACATACCTGTCTCAAGCAATTTTGAAAGCAAAATCTTGGCACATGCATGTCATTTGTTAACTGACTGAGTTAAACAACTTAATCTTAAAATATCTTATCTTTTCGGTGTCTCAAAAAAAAAAGGTTCCCATTCCAAAACCACTGAACCATTGAACAATTTTAGCACTTTGTGCGAAATTTGGTTTTATTTAAAAAAAAGGTTTTTAAAATATCCTATTTTGTTGGCGGTCTTGAATGCACCTTGTGTATGTTATACAGTGGTACCTCGCGATACAACATGCTCAACGTACAACATGCTCGTGGTACGATGAAAATTTCGATTGAATAATTCGCTCGCGATATGATTAAAATTTCGAGATGCGACCAAGCCAAGTGGCCATGACATGAGAGGCTGTTTATCATTGTAGTGCACTGTCTTTTTTGCCGCATCTCTTTTGTGTATAACTACTATATCTACGAGGACTGAACGATTTATTCAGACGAGTTTCGACCAGGAAATGCACAACGCGCATGCGCAGGCAAAAAGAGGGCTTTCTGGGTAATGAAGTATACTCATGCACACAACACCGATAGCCAATGGCACCCTTTCTCAGAATAAAACTTCATTACCCACAATTAATACGTAGGTAAGCTCAACTATTGCACCACTCGTTATTTATTACTTCTTCAATATATGGCGAATTAGAAGAAATAAAACTTTTTTTTCAATCCAATATCCTGTTTTTGGTGTTTTTTCAGAGGGTTGGAACGAATTAATTTGTTTTCAATTCATTTCAATGGGAAACGTTCGCTCGAGTTACGGAAAGCTCGACATACGATCTCAGTCTCGGAACGGATTACGATCGTATGTCGAGGTTACGAAAAGCTCGACATGCGATCTCAGTCTCGGAACAGATTACGATCGTATGTCGAGGTACCACTGTAGTATCCTATTTTATTGGCGGTCTTGAATGCACCTTGTGTATGTTATAGTATGTATTTGTTTTTCCCATATTATTTCTGACCAATACGGAGGGTAAGTAAGTATTGTAGTAAGAAAAAAAGGACAGCACGATCATTAGATTCAATTGTTTTTGCCCGTAAGCCAAATGCATCTTCACATAGTAAATAATTATTATTATTAATCTGCATTTCCACATCTTAGAAGAAAATAATACTTGCCTTCACCTCCGTTATCAGATGTCCGAAACTTGTAAGAGGAATACGCGTTTTAACAGGGGATGTCGGCATGACTGAATATTTGTCAAACACTTGTATATTTATAATATACGATATTGCTGTGTTAAAAATTGTCGAAGTATTCTCTCTTGACAGTCAACAGGATCAGTTATAAAACATGCTTCATCTGTGCAATAACTTCCGGATTCGGGGCAAGGACATAGAATTCTAGCCAATCACAAGGACGCTTGCAAGAAAAGGACCAATAGACGATTGGTTTGGTAAACAGTCGTAGTCAGCCTGTAGTCAGTTACGCAGAATACAGAATGTAATTTGTATGTTAACCACAGGAGTGAGCCATATTCATATTTTCCCCCTTTAGCCAAAATATTAACTAAAAAAAAAGCATGACATCGTACTCTGACGCCATCACACTAACTATAATCACTTACGGACCTTTCATAAACTTGGAAAATTGTATATATGGGCGTCGTTAACTGAGTATTCCATGTTAAAAAAGTTAATCGCTCAATTTTATGACCACCACATATTTTGGTCGAGCACAAGATGACGACACAATTCAGTTTGACAACAATATGCGTACATATAAAGACAAATGAAAACAGGTTTTATGTCAACCTTTTCATCACTCCTCTTTATTTCACACTACTTTCCAACAAATAGGAAAACTTGATTAAAATACAACTTCCTTGTAGCTTTGCAATAACACGGAATCAGCATAATTCCAAGACACTAGTACATTTTACCACCCTTTTTGTGTACTAATTTCCATTGTTGTCATCGTGCTGTACGAACTGATTGTGAGGAAGTGAAAAAGTATACTAGCATGTTTATATAATACATTTTTTTCTCCACATAAGCCGTATTGTGTCTTCCATGAGAATGGGACATTTGCAACGGGTGAGTTTTTTTGTTGTGGTTTGCCCTGGGGTTACATTAAATGGTATAATACATTTAAATTTGTTGAGTGGTTAGCACGTCGGCCTCACAGTGGGAGATCTGGGTTCAAATCAAGGTCGGTCCACCTGTGTGAAGTTTGCATGTTCTCCCCGGACCTGAATGGGTTTTCTCTGGGTACTCTGGTTTCCTCCCACATTCCAAAGACATGCATGCTAGGCTGATTGGACACTCTAAATTGCCCCTAGGTATGAGTGTGAGTGTGAATGATTGTTTATCTCCATGTGCCCTGCAATTGGCTGGCCACCAATTCGGGGTGTACCTTAATAGTCAGCTGGGATCGTGTGCTGTCGATTGGTCGCCGTCTTTTGGGACGTCAAAAAACAATAAAAATCCGGGAAATTTTGAGCTTTTCTTTAGCCTAATAATTAATAGGGCAATAAGTATGACTAAATAATAATTCGCAGTTTGTATTTAGGGAATTTGAGCAACAATTTTAAATGGTAATTATCAATAACCTTCTGGGCGACCAAAAGACCGGCAACCAAAAGATCGGCGACCAAAAGACCGGCGACCAATCGACCGTGTACCAGCTGGGATAGGCTCCAGCACCCCCCGCGACCCTAGTGAGAATAAAGAAGTTCAGAAAATGAGATAAGATGGCTGATAACAAATCCTCAAATTTCAAAAGAATTGGACGTCTAGCACCGTCAATGACAGACAATAAGTTAAGCAATGTATTAGCAATATATAATATCTAAAAACCTGGTGTAATTGTCGTCAGCTGGGATAGGCTCCAGCACCCCACGACCCTGACAAGGATAAGCGGTGTTGCTAATTAATGGTATCAACAGAGTATTGACATAATATTGGTATCGGTACAACCCTAACACTAGGTGTTGCGTTTATGCACCGTTGCGCACCATGAAAGATTTGACATTTCAAACTCGTAAATCAAGACAAGAACGTACTTGACTTGAGTCGAAACGTCGTACGTCAAGGCCGTCGTCGTAAGTAGAGACCAAACGGAAGAGCGAGCGAGTAAGCAAGCAAGCAGGGAGGGAAAAAAGGCGAGACTCAACAGGGAAGCAGACGAGGGACACGCCGGAAGAAGCAACCGCGACGAGGGCAGAACTCGTCGGAACCGAGCCGAACGTCGTCGGCAGGGGCGGGTAAGACAAGGTCGGACGACGGCGACGAGGGGCGGAGAAGGTGGAAGAGACCGAGCGACCGAGACCGAGAGACAGACAGACACCTGCACCGCGACTCGCTCTCCTTCCTCCCCCCTCGGACCCACCCCCCTCTCCCCATTCCTCTCCCTCGGCCTCCTTCTCCTCCTCCTCCTCCTCCTCCTCCTCAGTCAGCTTCCTCGTTAAGATGGCTGACCCCGGCAGCGACGGAGAGGTGGCGGAGGGCGCGCGAGGCTTCGCTCGGCAGGGAGCCCTCCGCCAGAAGAACGTCCACGAGGTGAAGAACCACAAGTTCACAGCTCGATTCTTCAAGCAGCCCACCTTTTGCAGCCACTGCACCGACTTTATCTGGTGAGTACCGCATGTGGTGCGCGTGGGCGCGCGTGCACAGGTGCTTCACTTGATGCCGTCGCAGTGTGAGCCCAAGCCGAAGCAGACGACCGAACGACCGGGGGCTCGCTGGCGTTTTTATTTATTTATTTTTTATATATTTTCTTTCTTTCTTTTTTTGCCGCATCGCCACGCAGAATCCCCCCACCACCCCCCCGAACCCACCCCCGATCCGCAGGCACGCGGGGGCCTGCTGCATGCCCATGTGTGTCATTGAATGCGTCATGATTAATGGCGTTCACCATTCAACCAAATCAAGTAGACGAGCGACCACATTTCTTGATGGTTCATTATTTACACCACTTTGCTGTCCTTTGCCGTTCTCTAACGCGTCTAACTTCAAAACGATAGACAAAAATAAAACCATTGAACGAAGGAATTCCCTTAATTGTGTTGGAAAAGTCCACCTGGAGCAAAATAGTCGTGTCAAACAAACATTTGCAACTCGCACAGCTGTTGTCCACATTCCAAAATTCCGACATTTTGCATGAAAATGAAGCAGCATATTTCCGTATTTACATTTCACTTTTAGATTTCTCATTCCAACTTCCAGCTGTTTTTCACACATTTATATATACAGACCATTATTATTTTTAAATTTAACATTCAGCAAATGTCCCTATTTTCAGCATTCCTCCTTTTTAATCACAATATGAATGCATTTTTTTGGACATATTTTCTCATATGTTCACATTTCAAATCAAATTAATGCATTTTAATTTGAAAATATTTAGATCGTTGAGGACATAAACTCCACCAAAACTTTGCACTTGATTCCAAAATGTAATTGTCCTGTTCTTATACTTTTGACTTATTCAAATGTTCTCCTTTTTGTAAAATTGCAAGAGTATAAAATATGACAACCATCCTTTATTCAAATAAACTCACTTGTGATCTTCACTTTGATCATTTGAACCTTTGTAGTTTTTACATTTAACACCCAATTCCCATAAAACATGATGCAAGCATTTCCAAAATGTGCAACTTTTGGGCATTCATGGGTGCTTCTGTACTAACAAAAGCAACCCGATACAATATTTTAGGACACAAACCATTAAGTGAATGTTTCTTAGGTGGGTGTTTAGTCATACGTTTTTTGATTTTTATTTTTTATTCAAATTTAATTCATTATTGACCTGTGTTCGCAGGGGCTTCGGCAAGCAGGGCTTCCAGTGCCAAGGTAAGACAAATGCTCATTCACAAACACTTGCAAAACTGGCTGCACGTGCTGTCAAGTTTTCCGCTTGTACACCAGCTCGGTTGTTGTTTTTATTTTTTCACGGCCCTCTCACACAGTCAATTGTAGCGAGCGGTTCTCGGGTCTGCGTTTTGTCACCGTGACCCCTCGGCGGGCCTTGCGGCGCTGCTGTTGGCAGCTGTTTACCCACAAAGATGAACGAGCAGGTCCTACTTGAGTCGCGACTGTGGCTGGCGTTCACGCCGTCACCCTGATCGCGCTAAAAAATGTTGCCGCGCCCGCCGTATCGCTTCCTCTTCTCGCCGCAATCGACCTCGTCAGCGTGTCCGCGTCGCAGATGTTTCTCACCGTAGTCTTTCCAACGGTGAGCAACTTTGCCCTAATTCCCTACGTGGGATATTTTTAGCTATTCGGCTCATTTCCGTGGTGCTTATCGTTAATAACCGGAGAGTTGGACTCTTTTTTTTTTTTTAATTTAATTTTTTGAAGCGGTTCGTTATCTCTGGGGCTTAATTCTCCATTTAATTCCATCGCTCTAGGTGATTGCGTGAATCCTACGAGAAGTCCTTTGCACATTTAGCCGTGAGTGACGCACGCGGTGGTTTGGTTTTGTCTGGCCGTCATGGAGAACTCGCAAGGGGAATTGTCAGATTTTGATTTTGAACTCCCGAAGGTGAAGTAATTAGATGCAAATTTGCTAAGCGTGGTGACAGTTTGCGTTCAGGGGACGACTAAACCTGAATTGAGGAATGCCGATTTGCATACAAGTCATCTTCCCACACGTGAAAGATTTTTTTACCATTCAGGTGTCCGTGTGACTTCCAGGCAAGGGTTAGTTCAGCGGGGTTAGGAAAGGCTCTCACGGTGGGTTTCCTCACATCCTCAGCCATTTGTTTCATCAGTATGAATGAATTGTGCAACAACACAAGTGGCTGCATGCTAAGTTTTAGCTGAATTCATACATTGTAATACAGGGCTGTCCAAACTATGGCCTGCAGCAAATGATGAAAATATTTCTCAATATGACCAGCACAAAAATTCAGCCTACATAAGCAATTCTTAATTCTTAAATACAGTGGTACCTCGACATATGATCTTAATCCGTTCCGGGACTGAGATCGTATGTCGAGCTTTTCGTAACTCGAGCGAACGTTTCCCATTGAAATGAATTGCAAACAAATTAATTTGTTCCAACCCTCTGAAAAAACACCAAAAACAGGATATTGGATTGGAAAAAATGTTTTATTTCTTCTAATTCGGCATCTATTAACAAAGTAACACATAACTAGTGGTTTAATAGTAATGAAATGTGTTTAATAGAACTAAAATTAGACTCATTTCGGAGGGTACACAGACGGACATAGAAGCAGGCAGGGGGGGGACTTTATTCACAGCAACGCACTCGTAACCGAACAAACAAATTTAAATTAACTTGGATTAATATATACAGACACTCAAACATACGTTTAATGTAACTTTACACAAAAATGAATTCTATTTTTTTATTTTATTTTTTACCTTCTTCGTTCTGGGCGGGTTAGCTGTTTGCCACGCCTTCACCCTCACGTTCGCTATCAATGGGCTGTTTGCTGTTGTATTCCCTTCAAAATATTCCGAAAATGATGCACACAAATGTCCTCACTATAGGATAACGCACGACCACTTGCCAACGAGAAGTAGTCTTGAATGAGCGATCGCGGGAGCTAGCAGGCTAAGCAAGGAATAATAGCCTACCCACGTATTGATTGTGGGTAATGAAGTTTTATTCTAAGAAAGGGTGCCATTGGCTATCGATGTTGTGTGCGTCGAGTATACTTCATTACCCAGAAAGCCCTCTTTTTGCCTGCGCATGCGCGTTGTGCGTTTCCTGGTCGAAACTCGTCTGAATAAATTGTTCAGTGCTCGTAGATATCTGTTATACGCGAAAGAGATGCGGTAAAAAAAAGACTGTGCTACAATGATAAACAGCCTCTCATGTCATGGCCACCTGGCTCGGTCGCATCTCGAAATTTTGATCGTATCTAGGGCGAATTATTCGATCGAAATTTTCATCGTACCTCGAGCATGTCGTAGGTAGAGCTGATCGTAGGTCGAGGTACCACTGTAATGAAAAAATGTTAAAACAAAAATAAATGCAATTATACTTTTATTGAAATAAATAGTCCTGGAATGATTTAACTGTGTATTTATTTCATTTCAGGACTTACAGTCCTCTGTCGTCAATAACAGTGAATGAGATGAATGTTACAATGTTACAGAGTTTTATGTCGAAAAAAAAGAATAGCTGACATTTTCGATAGCAGAGTTTCCATCTGAAATCTAACTTATCCGTGCATTATTTTGATTACAAAAAAACCTCACGTCATGCTTCAACGATTTGAGTGAAACGCATCATATTGATTATCCCGTCCATCAACAGATCACACGGTTTCCTGGTCATGTGAACATTGATTGACACCCGTGTTTATCCCGTGACCCAACACAGTCCATCAGTCTCAGTTGTGACACACTATCGACAGGTTCGTCTTTTCGCAGTGATTCTAAGAGCATAAACGTCAAAATGGACAGCATTTACTGTCGCGTATTTCCTACTTCGCTGCAGTCATTCCTTTTTTTTTTTGTTATTTTGGTCCGTTTATTCTCTTAATTAGCTTCTGGCACACTTTAAAAAGCATCCAATGAGTTTTCTCGTAGCCAACTGGACTACAACCAAAAAAACTAAACCTTTTTAATCCAGCACTTGTATTGGTTTTCCTTAAGAAAACACACGGGCGCTCCATTTAACCCTTGGACGGCGCAGAAGCTCAGACCGCCGTGCGCCGCCATGGCGATGGGAGGAGCGCCAGCACGGGAGGAATGTCAAGCACGCAATGTGGACTTGTTTCTACCTGCGACAGAGACCGGCCTCCTGTGCATTCTAGGCGTGTTCCCGTACTCGTTCGGCAGCTCAGAATACTTCCTATGTACGTTTTTTTTTTAAACGCGTCGACGCCCGTGTTGACGGAGGGCAAGAAAGAGGAAGTCACACTCTCTCCGTCCGGGTCCTGCGCAAGTGTGGCGGACGTTGCGTCAAAATATCAACCATGATCGCATTTCAAGAGCAAAATAGAGGAGCTATTGGCTCGTTTCTGCGTCGCTGCGGGCTTTGTTAATGAGGCATGCTTTTTATTGAGAGTTGAGATTGAGGGCAACCACAAACAAAGTCAAGGCGCCGCAGACGATGGCGGATGATTTTCTGCTGCCCAGATTGTTTTTTTTTTAAATGACTGCAGTCTACCACGTAGCATGAACGAGCTAACGCATGCGCCGTCCGGTCAAGGCCGCTTAATTGGCATCGTCCGAATATCGTCCTTGACAAAAGTGCATATGGTATATTACTTCTTCCACGTTGACCTGAAATGACCCAATTATCTCCCATAATTCATGTTGGCAGAAGTGCGTCACCCCCGGTACTTCCACCAAAAAGAGCGCTTTTCATAAGAAAGGACTCGGTGAATCAATTCCGCCTCGATTGGGCCCGATTTAAACCCACATTCGAGTCTCTGATCGAACCCAAAAACCCAGGTCTTGATTCTTACTGGCCCCGCCCATTCGCAACAGATTTGGCAAGCTTCTTTGCCAGGAATGACAAGTCTTTACGTGCAGTCAATAATCCTTCCTTCATAACCCGGTTATTGCCAAAACACAGTTTTGAAAGGTTTATGGGGCTGTGTGTAAACATGAAACTTTATTTACAATGCTGTAAAGCGAATTCTAAAAATATATCCAAAACTTGAATGTCAAAGTAGACACTGTTGGAGTAATGAATGGTTAATCGCGGTGTGTAATTATTGATTACAAAAGACTGGAGTTTATCTCATTCTGATCATTTCTTTGTAATTGACTGAACCACAACAAAGGGCTTAGCTAGCTGGTGCAAGTCAATAATTGTCAGGTGTGTGTTTGTGTGTGTTTGTGTTTTTGTGTGTTTGTGATACAACGCCGCCAACTTATTGTTCCAGTGCAGCTTGTTTGGATGTCTTTTCATGTCTTCCTTTTTAACTCATTACCTGCCAGTGACAGTGATTGCAAGAGTTGGGGGGAACTGGGTTGGTGGTCACATTTTTTTCTTCTTCTCTAAAGCACGTGTCAAAGTGGCGGCCCGGGGGCCAAATCTGGCCCGCCGCATCATTTTGTGTGGCCCGAGAAAGTAAATCATGAGTGCCGACTTTCTGTTTTAGGATCAAATTAAAATGAACAGTATAGATGTATATTAAATTTCCAGGTTTTTCCCCCCTTTTAAATCCATAATTGTAATTGTTTAATCGATTTTTTTCAGTTTTTAGTTCAAAAATCATTTTGTAAAATCTAAAAAATATATTTTAAAAAAGGTAAAATAAACATTGTTTTAGATCTATAAAAAACTGAATATTCAGGGCATTTAATCCAGTTCATTTAATCATTTATTTAAAAAAAATCTAAATATTCTATCTAAAATGGAGTTGACGTTAAAGCGGCCCACGAACCAACCCACGTCTGACACCCTTGCAGAACACAAGTACATCAAAATACAGAAAATTGAAAAATACCTCTGAAAATGGCAAAATCCTTAAGAGGGTGAAAAAAATAATTAAATGCAAAGTTTGAATTTAAAAAAATAGGAATAATTCAGAAGAAAATGAAAATATTGTTTTTGCTTAAATATCTTGCACTATAGATAGGAGTTTATTATCTTTGAAATATATTGTTTATTTTTTTATTTTAATGTTTTTAAAAATATTTTCTTAACTTTAATTGTAAAAAAAAAAATCAGTTTTATTAAACGATCCTTCTATTGAACGGTAAATTTTACTCATTTAATTTCCCTGTAGAAGGACGATTGGACACCGTTTAGCCTCATAGCCCTGAAAGCGTTTAATGTAAGCGATAGGACCAAAAAAAAGTAAAGTCGTTGATACACTGGCATGTGACGACCGACCCCGTTCTCCCCCGAAACGAGGCCGTCCATCTCTCTCGTTCTCGTTTCTTCAGTTCAAGTGTCTTCCGGAATGTTTTGAGGAAAGCTTTTGATTTGCCTTTAACGCCGGCAGTCATTCTAAAAGGGGGGGGGGGGGGGGAGTTGTCGGGCTCCGCCGTCAGGCTCGGCCCGGTTGCTAAGCGACAGAGTAAAGAGCGCCACGTCGGGTCACCCGGCCTCTCTTGCAAACGCCTGCAAGAGAGAAGATTTACGAGCAGAAGGCTCGAGTGTGACTGGTTTGCCGTTTGTGACACGGCGCACGCACCCAAGGAAAAGCGGCCGCCTCCCCAACTCTTGCGGACAAACACCCTTTTGTCTCACTTTGACTTCAAGTCCCTCTCTCTTGTCACGCTTCCCTTTTTTTCTCCATTTATTGGCTTGCCTGCACGGCACCGCAGATGGACACGACTCCATCTTCGCGCTGTTTAACAAACACGAAGCGAGGGTGGCGTCTACCATTTGGGGGAAACCAGTGCCCGAAACTCAAAGCCAGCGAACGATTGGGATGGCGGCGAATCAGTTGATTCCGTGCGAAGAAAAGGATATGCACTGATGAGAAGTTCTTTTGCGAGTGTGAGCATTGTTTGCAAAAGTCAATTGTACAAATAAAGCTAGGTACACAATAGCGCTGCGTTGGTTAGTGTAGTGCACATGTGTCAAAGTGGCGGCCCGGGGGCCAAATCTGGCCCGCCACATCATTTTGTGTGGCCCGAGAAAGTAAATGATGAGTGCCGACTTTCTGTTTTAGGATCAAATTAAAATAAAGAGTATAGATGTATATTAAATTTCCTGATTTTCCCCCTTCTGAATCAATAATTTTAATTTTTTAATCATTTTTTTCTGTTTTAGTTCTAAAATTATTTTGTAAAATCTAAAGATATATATATATATAAACTAAAAGAAACATTGTTTTAGATCTATTAAAAAACGGAACATTCAGGGCTTTTAATCCAGTTCTTTTAATCCATTTATTTTTAAAAATCTAAATATTATATCTAAAATGGTCCAGCCCACATGAAATCAAGTGGCCCGCGAACCAACCGAGTCTGACACCCTTGGTGTAGTGTTTCTTAACCACTGTCATGCATTGTAATGTTCTGAGAGAAAAATCTTAATATTATGAGGATAAAATGAAACTATTACGAGATTAAAATCAAATTATGAACATTAAATGATAGATTGTACTATCGTAATTCAATGAGATTAAAGTTGTTTTGTCGTTTATGTTCTGTAACGTGAAGCAGAAATTGTTTGGCTTTGACTTTTGTCAACGTTAAATCTGTGTGAGCATTGCTTTTCATGTAATATTTTGTTTTTTGTAATATTGGGAGTAAATGTCATACACTTGAGATTTAAAACGTTACATTACTTCTTTTTTTTTTTACTTGAACTGGAAGTTGTTCAGGGTCCGCAGACATCGACTTTGGTGACATTAGATTGGTGTGGAAAAATTAGATTTTGGAATAATTTGGGGGCATTTATGTGATTCCAGTTGATTAAAAAAACGTACTTAAAAAAATTCTGTAAAAAAGGTGTTATACGGCGAACACCATTTGAAATAATTAAAAAAAATGTATAAAAAACGGGAAAAACGTATAAGTTGACCGGCATGAAAAGGTGACAACCTTGCGACCTATCGAAAGCCTCTCTAGCCTCACGTTAAAATTGGTCAGTTCATTTGAACTTTAATGTAAAATGTGGGTCTGTTGTGGTATTTTTAGGATTGAAAGTGACTTATTTGTGACACCTTTGCAGTGGCCATTCAATTTTAAAGTGAGCCTTTGTCAAAACAACCTGATTTGTTAACCCAACCACATACCTGTCAACCTCTGCCAATAACTGCCCTTATAAATGATTATGATTCCCCTTACAAACCCCCCAAAAACCTTACAAACACCGTACGATTCGTACGGTGTTTGTAAGGTTTTTTGGGGGGTTTGTAAGGGGAATCATAATCATTTATAAGGGCAGTTATCGGCAGAGGTTGACAGGTATGCAACCAGAAAAAAGTACAATAGGTAACAAAAGCTTATGGAAATGAAGGCACGAAAAAATCTTGTTATTATTTGTTTGTTATTCAAGGCGCCACAGGTGACGTTTGGCGTTTCAGCTAACGCCTCCGTGCTGTGATCGAATTAAAGTAGCACTAAAAATAGCACCACGAACTGGTTTTGGCCGATAAAAGCAAAGTGCTTATTGTGGAATGAATAATGGCGCCTCATTGACATATTGATTCATTTTTTGTTTTCCTTTGTTGTTGTTTTTGGGGTGTTTGTTAATGCATTTTTCTTCCCTTCATTTGCAGTGTGTTGTTTTGTGGTCCACAAGCGCTGCCATGAATTTGTCACCTTTTCCTGTCCGGGTGCCGACAAAGGGCCGTCCTCTGAGGTAAGTCAATCAAACACATACGTGAGAATTGTACGAATGGGAAAAATGAGCTAAAATTTTGTATCGGGGTGCAATTAATTATTTTACACAAGCATTAAGGTGGTTAATTTCTAATTTTAAAAAAAACATATATTTTTAACGATTGCGCCCTTTGTGGAAAAAAATATATTTTCATTCTTTGTACATTTAAAAAAAAAAAATTAGGCTACATGAAAAAACATTTACTTGTTGTGGACTACCACTGATTTTAAATGGGGTTTTTTAGGGAAGTAAAACTGGGGGGGAAAAGACAAAATTATTTATTTGGACCAACAATGCGAATTGGCTATAGAATTTACGGCAACCAAATGAGTCCAATATTTTTATGGGTTGTCCAAATGAAACAATAGCAGTTGGAAATGTGATGTGAAAAGTAAAAACCAATGGCGTTTAAGTGGTCGATGGTATTTGCACGCAGCTGAAGAGGGATTTGGACCCGCTCGCCTCTCCAATTTCCTTCAACCTTATCTGTTTTTCTCTCTGTAATTAAAAGAGATTGAAGCGTTTACTGTTCTAAACAAATGGCATCAGCGTAAGAGCCTCGGGACGCACTCAAATGAAATGCTCCCATTAACGCCACGACGGAGTTGAGGATGATTTATGGCCGTTAGCCGGGTGGCGCAGTCCATTTCCCGTGGTGATGTCGTCTGTTTGTCTGTTTTTTCTCGGCAGGATCCACGTAGTAAACACAAATTCAAGGTGCACACGTACTCCAGCCCCACCTTCTGCGACCACTGCGGCTCGCTCCTCTACGGACTCATACACCAGGGCATGAAATGTGACCGTACGTACACCTTTTTTTTTTTTTTTTTTTACCTCAAAAGATTTATTTAAATACATTTAGTGTCAACAAATGGTTAAAAGATAAAACAGGAATTATTTGTTTTGACTTTCTAAGAGAAAAGTTTATAACCAAATAATCAAATAACCATTTGTTAAGTGTAAAAAAAAGACCATTTAAGATTTTTTTTCCTCACTTTTATGACCCCAAAATATTTTTTCAAATATAAAAATGCTTAAAATAGCAATAAAAATGTTGGCTGTTTTCCTTATTAAGGTACATCAATAAATAAGTAGAATATTATGTTTTTTTTCCGTGGCTGGATGATTCGCCTAAAGACGTTTCGCCGACGGACGTTTGACAGGCGGACAGGTCGCCGAATGGACGTTCCACCGAACGGTCTTTCGGCCGAATCATCCGAGTCCCGTTTTTACCATTTTAATTAAAAATAAATTATTGTTTAAAATTTGTGAATAAAAAAAATCCAAAACAAGAGAATATTTCCTATTTAAAGGCTCAAAAAGAGGATTTGGACAAATCTCAATGTCTATACATGATCTATTGACGGTCAAAAAAAAGCTGTCGATTAATTTAGCTAGTCACGGCCCTCCAAATTAAAAGCATAACTAGGCAAAGTGAGTTTGACACCCGTCTCAAGGGGTTTCTGACACCTAGTGGAGTTTCAGAAACATCACAACTGACTTTAATCTGGATCCAAAGATGTATAAAAAAAATGGATTTAGTTCTTCCAATGACTTGACTCTTTTATAGAAACTTAGCAAGCCTAATCCTAACATTGATATTCTAAATCAGCCTGTTCTACTTGAGAGTATTTGGTACTCAAAGTTTTTCAGTCGTGAACAATTGTTTCATTTATTTTGAATTTAAGCTACTTGGACACAGAACAGCAGAACCTGAATGCTTTTTAATTTTGCCAAATTTTGGAATTGTTGCTTTGTAGATGTTGATATTGTGGCATTTATTAAGAAATTGCTACTTGAAAAAAGAGGGATTAATAGGGCAAGTGAACATTTTTGATCTTTAAAAAAAATCTAATGTAATCCCATAAAAACAGGCGCACATGTAAACATGATTTTTAATGAATAAATAACATTATAAATGAATAACATGGAAAGAGAAATACACTTTGTTAATGGCCCCTAATAACACTCTCATAGCATTTAAATGAATGCCTTATACAAAACATGAAGCATAATGAAACCGAAACATAATTGAATTCCAATGATATGCTACCTGGCTATAAATAGCATTACATAATCTTCAGATCTTTCTTCATTGATAGGAAAGGAAAGAGGGAGGATAGGAAAGGTTAGGGTACGACAGGGGCAAAAAAAAATGCTTTGACCGACATTTAATTTGAGCCCTCCCTCATTTTCCAGACTGCATGCTGAACATCCACAAGCGCTGCGTGGCTAACGTGCCTAGCTTGTGCGGGACGGATCACACGGAGAGGAGAGGTCGCATACAGATCTCGGCTCGGATCGCCCAAGACACCCTGACCGTCACCAGTGAGTAATCCCCCCCTCGGCCCCCAGAGACCGCGTCCGGCTAAGACCAAAAACCGGAAAGTCCATTAACTGATCGATAACTCAACGATTGGCCCACATTGCCCGTCGGACATTCGTCTGCAATGTGGGCTTAGTCTCTATTGATTTGGGAGCCCGAATTAAACTGCCGTTAAGCGTTGCGCTCGATCCGCGGCCTAAAATGCCTCTTCTTCCCGTCTGCCGCTTGTTTTGCAACAGTCAAAGAGGCCAAGAATCTGGTCCCCATGGATCCCAACGGCTTGTCGGACCCTTACGTCAAACTCAAGCTGGTCCCCGACCCCAAGAGCGAGAGCAAGCAAAAGACCAAGACCATGAAATGCTGCTTAAACCCCACCTGGAACGAGACCTTTACTTTGTGAGACGCCGTCAGCTCGGACGGCGTGCTTTGTTTCTCGGTGCGGCTTCACCGTTTTCTTGTCTCTCAGCAACCTCAAGGAAAGCGACAAGGACCGCCGCCTGTCGGTGGAAATCTGGGATTGGGATCTGACCAGCAGGAACGATTTCATGGGTTCTCTGTCCTTCGGGATCTCGGAGCTGCAGAAACAAGGGATGGACGGATGGTAAAGCGCAGACGCAAACATTTACGCTCGTTACTCCAGACTCAAGATGCCGACGACTGTCTTTGTCCTTGGGCGCCAGGTTCAAGCTTCTGTCCCAGGAGGAGGGAGAGTATTTTAACGTTCCCGTCCAGCCGGACAGCGAAGATGGCAACGAGGAATTCCGGGCAAAGTTTGAAGTGAGTCGGTCACGCTGTCAATTGGTACTCGGACGTTTGGTCGCCGGACGTTTGGTCGCCCGGACGTTTGGTCGCCCGGACGTTTGGTCGCCCGGACGTTTGATATGACCGAGAGTTTACTGTTGAAACCAGCTCTCAAAATTATATTCACCCTGACTAGCTAGACTGGCTAAATTAATTGACAGCTTTTTTTTATCGTCAATAGATCATGTATAGACATTGAGATTTGTCCAAATCCTCTTTTTGAGCCTTTAAATAGGAAATATTTTCGTGTTTTGGATTTTTTTTTTTAATTTAAAAAAATAATTTAGTTTTAATTAAAGAGGAAAAAACGAAAATATTCTACTTATTTATTGATATACCTTAATAAGGAAAACAGCCCAAAAATTTATTGCTATATGAATCATTTTTATATTTAAAAAAAATATTTTGGGGTCATAAAAGTGAGGAAAAAAATCTTAAATGGTCTGGTTTTTTTTACATTAAAAAATGGTTATTTGGCCAAACGTCCGGTCACGCTGTCAATTTGTCTCGAGAGTCGACGGCCATTTGGTTCCTCCGCAGAGAGCCAAAGTGGGCCCGGGGAAGCCAGCCGATTCCTCGTCCTCGTCCTCCGTCAGCAAATACGACAGCAACGGCAACCAGGACCGCATCAAGCTCTCCGACTTCAACTTCATCATGGTTCTGGGAAAGGGCAGCTTTGGCAAGGTGCTTGATTCCCGGAAGAAGAAAATGAAAACTGTCCGCCCGCCACAGGAAGAGTGACCCGAATTTCCCCCTGGGTTGGGCCGCTCGCAGGTGATGCTGGCCGAGAGGAAGGGCACGGAGGAGTTGTACGCCGTGAAAATCTTGAAGAAGGACGTGGTGATCCAGGACGACGACGTGGAGTGCACCATGGTGGAGAAGCGGGTCCTGGCGCTTTCCGGAAAGCCGCCCTTTCTAACGCAGCTGCACTCCTGCTTCCAAACCACGGTGGGCTTAGGGGGGGGTGACGACCGGGTCAGGTCGGAGTCGCCCGTGACCACCGACGGGCTTTCTTTTCCAACCCGCAGGACCGGCTGTATTTTGTCATGGAGTATATTAACGGAGGGGACCTGATGTACCAGATCCAACAAGTCGGGAAGTTTAAGGAACCTCATGCAGTGTGAGTAGATCAAGTTATGTTGACAACATTGTTTTTATTTATTTTTTATATAGGCCAGACTTTCTAGTATAGATCTTTAGAGGTGCCTTAGGTAATTTCGTATTAGAATTATCCGTTGCAGACCACATTTGTCTTGTGTATTTTGCCATTTTCATCCCTGGATGTTAAAGTAGTTTTTTTCCGATTGTTCAAAATAAGACATTTACCAATATCTGCTTTATTTTGGAAAACCACGACTGACAAGAAACAAACCCAAACCTGAATAATAATCAATTGTTTATTTCTTTACCATCTTAAGTCAGTGTGTCCAACAGTGTTTTTGAATAATAATAAAAAAATCAATCATTATTACTGTGATCACAATTTTCAAGCTAAATACAACCGTACTTTTTAAAAATCCTGTTCCATTAAAATACACTCTAGCAGCTAAGAAAAAAAAAAGATAACTCCATTTTTTTTCCTTTCAGGTTTTACGCAGCCGAGATTGCCACCGGCCTCTTCTTCCTCCACTCCAAAGGGATTGTGTATCGGTGAGTGTGTTTGTTGAGTGATAACGGCGTGCACGTTCCCAATCCCCCTGGAACTGTAGTATGTACTTATCACCTGCAAGTGTGTCTGTAGGGACCTGAAGCTGGACAACGTCATGCTGGACTCGGAAGGCCACATCAAAATCGCCGACTTTGGCATGTGCAAGGAGAACATGTCGGATGGAATCACCACCAAGACGTTTTGCGGGACTCCCGATTACATTGCACCCGAGGTCCGTTGACGCGCCGTCATCCTTTTGTCTTTCGTTGCTCAGAATGAGACTCCCCTTTTATTCTCCCGTCTATTCCAGATCATAGCCTACCAGCCTTACGGGAAGTCTGTGGACTGGTGGGCCTTTGGAGTGCTGCTCTATGAAATGTTGGCGGGCCAGGTGGGCGTTGCGTTTACATGCTTTCCTTTTGGCCAAAAGAAAAAAAAACAGTCAATTTCTTTATTTTCAGCCGCCTTTCGATGGCGAGGATGAAGACGAGTTGTTCCAGTCCATCATGGAGCACCACGTCTCGTACCCCAAATCCATGTCCAAAGAAGCTGTCGCCATCTGCAAGGGGGTGAGACAATGTTTTCATTTACAGTGGTACCTCGACATACGATCTTAATCCGTTCCGGGACTGAGATCGTATGTCGAGCTTTTTGTAACTCGAGCGTACGTTTCCCATTGAAATGAACTAAAAACAAATTAATTCGTTCCAACCCTCTGAAAAAACACCAACACCGGGGGGACTTTATCCACGACAACAACGCACTCGTAAACGAACAAACAAATTTGAATTAACTTGGATTAATATATACAGACACACTCAAACATACATTTAATGTAACTTTACACAAAACTGAATTCTAATTTAGTTTTAATTATTTTTACCTTCGTTCTGGGTGCGTTAGCTGTTTGCCACGCCTCCACCCTCACGCGCGCTACAATGATAAACAGCCTCATGTCATGGCCACCTGGCTTGGTCGCATCTCGAAATTTTGATCGTATCGCGGGCGAATTATTCGATCGAAATTTTCATCGTACCTTGAGCATGTCGTAGGTAGAGCTGATCGTAGGTCGAGGTACCACTGTACAAAAAGCAAAGAAACACTTAATTCCTTTGTTTTATAGCTGGTTAAGTTAAAAACAAATCAACTCTTTCAGCGTCAACCACCACGCTAGGTGTCCAATCATCTGTCTGCTGTGAATTTAAAATGATTGAATCCTTTGTTTATCTCCAGCTTATGACCAAACACCCGGGCAAGCGTCTGGGCTGCGGTCCCGAAGGTGGGCGGGACATCAAGGAGCACGCCTTCTTCCGCTACATCGACTGGGAAAAACTGGAGAACAAAGAGGTCCAGCCGCCTTTCAAGCCGAAATCTGTGAGTACAACCTGCAAAATCATACCTAAAAAAGGGATAATAATAATAATAATGAGGTAAGTCGGTAGAGGGCTCATCCCCTTGCACCTAACCATCAACCCGTCATTGGTCACTACTCTTCCACTTGGTCGCCGTGGTGACCAATGACAACAATGGACATTGGTCAATGGCGTGCTTTGAGTTTCCTTTTTTTTTTTTTTTTTTTGAAATTGATTTGTTTATTTTTGGCATATCCCCTCCTCCCTCATCACGCTCACCGCCATCCCTCCATGTTCTCTCTTTCTCCTCTTCTTGGGCAGTGCGGGCGCAACGCCGAGAACTTTGACCGCTTTTTCACACGCAACCCCCCAGAGCTGACCCCCCCAGATAAGGAGCTAATAGCCAACATGGACCAGGAAGAATTCCAAGGCTTCACATTCGTGAACCCGGAGTACCCGCCTAGTACCCACTGATTGCACGCACATTACACACACACACACACACACACACACACACACACACACACACGCGGGCAATCAAAATCAACAAACTCATATCTGTGCCGCGTTAGGAAAGGAAGTTAGCTTTTCCTCCGTTTAAAAAAATGTCAAACTATTCCCTCGACACGCCCCCAGATATCACGACGAGCGAGGAGTATTATCCGGGTTATAATATCAAGTCTAAAGGCCAAACAACCCCTTAAATAGTGTGCCAATTTACACTTAGTCGTTGAGACAGCGCACCAGAACAAATGACAACTTTGTAGATGTATGTCGGGCATTCCGTAACCATTCTTTTTTTTTTTTTTTGTCACGTTACATGGTGGCCATTTACGGACAAAAAGTCAATCCAATGAATATATCGGTTGTAATTGTTGTGGGTAAACGAAAGACGCTTCTATGGATTGTATGTATTATTGTTGTGTATGACTGGAAAGTAGTAATATAATCACTGATGCCTACCAGGACACTTGTTTTTCGTCTGCATTATTGCTATTATGAGCCAATTTATTTAACATAACCAATTTACTTTTCAACAGCTATTGATTACAGACGCTCCCCTACTTACGAACATTCAACTTACGAACAACGGTACATACGAACATGTCTGCAAATTGCGTTTAAGTCCAAAAATGTTCGCAAGTCCAATTTTGTATTTCGCGCCTTTTTCGGAGTAGTACTTCTTTCCGCCGCTAATACCGACGCCTGGCGCTGTGAGAGCTCAGCTCACCCAGCATCTACCTTCTTCTTCGTTGCAATGCGGAAGTGCGTGAATGTATCTCCAGTGTGCAAATAACCTTTTTCATTTGTATCATTAAATATCTCATGCATCCAATTTTTAAATATGGTTGGTAAAAAGCTAAAGGCTTCTATTGAGGGAGTTGCAAGGAAGAGGCAAGCCATTTCATTTGAAACGAGTGGCAATAATTTTTCTTGAAAAACGACATAGTAGAGGAAGGCTTTCCCCCCTAAAAAAACGACATAGTATAGTATGGCTTTTTTCCTTTAAAAAAACCACATAGTATAGTAAGGCTTTTTTTCCTAAAAAATGACATAGTATAGCATGGCTTTTTTTCTTGAAAAACGACATAGTATAGTAAGGCTTTTTTTCTTAAAAAACGACATAGTATAGTAAGGCTTTTTTCTTAAAAAAATGACATAGCATAGTAAGGCTTTTTTCTTTAAAAAAGACATAGTATAGTAAGGCTTTTTTTCTTAGAAAAACGACATAGGCTTTTTTCTTAAAAAACAACATAGTATAGTAAGGCTTTTTTTTATTAAAAAAACAACATAGTATATATAGTAAGGCTTTTTTCTTAAAAAATACGACATAGTATAGTAAGGCTAAGAGACTTCGAGAATAAATCTGACTTCTGATTCTTCTCCTTCTAGTTGTTGCTGTGGTCCGGTGGCAAAAACATTGGGTAAGAACTTGAGGTGGGAATCAGGAGTGAGTTCAATTCCACTCTTTGCAATTCTCAAATTGTTTATTGAGGTAATGAAAAGGATAGATATAACTTCCAATCACATCATCTCAGAAGTCACTGTGGTCCAGTGGCAAAGACAATGGGTCAGACAGACCTCAAGTTAGTGCATTTAACTGCCATGTGGGAGACTGGGGTTCGAATCCCGCTGTCGTTTGACTGATCACTACACTATGTAGTTCAGTAAATGGGTAATCCTTTTTTCATTAAAATAAACACTTAGTCATTTTTTTCAGCAAAACAATTATGTTCCGGTCAGCCTTCGGCTGACCGGAAGACAGTTGGGGGAGGGGGGTCCTGGTGGTGTTCGACAGTCGGCCTTCGGCCGACTGCCGACACCATACAGTCGTTGACTGGCGACACCGGGACGTGAACCCTCGACACCCACGTCGCAGGCAGGTGACTTACCCACTACACCACGAGGCGGCCCGCCTATATATGATTGGAAGTTATATTTATCCTTTTCATTACCTAAATAAACAATTTGAGAATTGCAAAGAGTGGAATTGAACTCATTCCTGATTTGAACTCGAGTCCACCTGAAGTTCTGACCCATTGTCTTTGCCACTGGACCACAGTGACTTCTGAAATGATGTGATTGGAAGTTATATCTATCCTTTTCATTACCTCAATAAACAATTTGAGAATTGCAAAGAGTGGAATTGAACTCGAGTCCACCTGAAGTTCTGACCCATTGTCTTTGCCACTGGACCACAGTGACTTCTGAAAGTTTCAGTTTCTAATACATAAATCTCTCTCTCTCTCTCTCTCTCACTCACTCTCTACAGTACTGTACATATTCTCTCCATTTTATTAAATGTTTTTTTTTTTCAGTACAAACCAATGCGTGTTACTTATACAAGCCTTAAACATACAAATGCACTTATATAAACCTTCAATATACTTATATCAGCCTTAAACATAAATTATAATACAAAATATAGCACTGAATCAACTTACAAACAAATTCAACTTATGAACAATCGCTCGGAACCAATTGCGTTCGTAAGTAGGGGAGCGTCTGTATTTCATTTTTAAGAGATAGGTTAGACCTCAAATGGTTCAAATTATTTCATTAAGCAGCTAATATTTTTCATTTAAAATGTATGTAAATTGAAAAACAAAATGGGGGAAAAAAATAAATCTTTAAAATAGTAAATATTTCAATATAAAACTTTCTGATTTATGTAATCATATAAAAATGGTCCAATTATTTTGGTAATGATTCCAAATAAGATAATCACAGTGGGATTTGAAACCGCACCTGCCCGCACTGAACTCAGGTGAGAGAACCTCTGCACCACGAGTCTTTGAAGCATTATGTCAGATAAAACTTAACACTAATGACTCACTCAAAATTAAGTCACGAGTTAAGTTTGAATTGACATTATGCTCCAAGTCCTCTTGGGCCGCCTCGTGGTCTAGAGGTTCACTCACCTGACTTCAGTGCGGGCAGGTGTGGTTCGAATCCTGCTGGTGGCAATATGACAGAGTATGCAAATGGTTGTCTGTCTCTGTGTGAATGAACACTTTATACTAAAATCTCAAAATATTAGTATGAAGTGTTCATTAGTCAATTGTAGGGCACACAGAGACAGACAACCATTTGCATACTCTGTCATATTGCTAACAGCGGGATTCGAACCGCACTCACCTGCACCCAAGTCAAGTGAGCGAACCTCTAGCCCACGAAGGTGGCCCAATATATGATAATGTCAGTATTAGTATAAAGCTATACTGCCACCACCGGGATTCGGAATCCTACCTGCCGGCCGTACTGAAGTCAGGTGAACGAACCTCTAGTCCACGAAGGCACCCCAAAAGCCCTAGAAGCATAAAACATAGTCAGTTAGAACTTAACTAGTGACTCACTCAAAATATTAGCATAAAGTCATAGGGCTCACATACATAGTTGAGCTTTTTTTTTTTTTTTTTCAACATTTACAGCTAAAATGCTAAGACAAACGAAATATGCGATTAAATAAAAATATTAGGCAGATGAGTGGACATTAAAAAAAAAATCCCAATTCGTACAATCAAGCCTGGCACGTGAGTATGAGGAGCCAATTTCCAGCCAGCCATCGAGAGATGAAACAAAAGGAGGTAGGCACGGGCAACTTTTCATTTTTTTGTTCCCCCAACCCCCGCTTCATGTTCACAGCTTCACCCTTTGTCCTCTTGTGAAATCCCTTTTATGGATCTTCGTCTCTACCTGAATGTTTCACTTATAGCAGCACATTGTCTTTTCGATCGGCAGCTCTGTTTACTTATTTGTTGCACTGTGTCAGCTCTTGCCACATTAACCCCCCCCCCCCCCCCCCCCCCCCCCCCAAAAAATAAAACAAACACACACACATTACTCAAAGTTGCCCCAAAATACCAAAAAACATTTGTTACCAGATGCTGGTCAAGCAAAAATACATCCCTTTGCTAATGAACGCAACACGTACTTTCTTTATGAGAACATTGCATTTACAGAAAATCAATCTATTTTTTTTTTAATTAGCCCAAAAAGTCACTTACCCAGGGGAAAGAGCGCCACCTTTTGACGGGGAAAAACAGACACGATGTTTACTAAAATCCTAAAAGACATTTAAAAAAACAAATGATTATAAGCCGTCATTCCTGTGCTTCAATGGGACTTCTTCCTACGTCCTGTCCTGTCCCGCCCCCTTTTTTTATTTAAATATATATTTTTAAACACGATGCAAAATAATTGCCACTAACCGTGTTCCTCTGTGTGCCAGAAATCCCGCCGTGACGTGGGCAACTTTGACAAGGAGTTCACCAAGATGGCCGTGGAACTGACCCCCACGGACAAACTCTTCATCATGAATCTGGACCAGAATGAATTCCAAGGCTTCTCCTTCACCAACCCTGAGTTTGTCATAGAAGTCTGAAAAAAAAATTAAAAATAAAACAGGACGTCACTCCAACAGCGGACTGCTTTCAACCGAGCGAGCGCGCTAACGAGCGCTAGCTATTGACCGAGCGGCGGGCAACAGGCACGTTTGTTATTCATTTCCTTCTCGTCAACGGCGGGTCATGAACATTCCACGATCAATAAGTCATGAATGTATGTGATCGCGCACATATGCAAGCATGCACGTGTCTGTCGGGGTGGGCGGGGCCTTCCGCAATTGGTCGTCCCCAACTAGCACGTCTCGTCTTCCAAATGAGTCTTTTTCGTGATGTCAGGCAGTCCTGCGCCCTTCAAAAAAAATTATGCGTGTATTTATATATATATATATATTCCTATACATTTAGACCTTGAGCTTGATTTGCACTTAAAAGGCTTTCTGCTAGCTCTACAAATGCAAAACAATCAATTGTCTAAAACAAATTAGCCATGTCAAATCTTTATTTACAACACAGGTGTCAAAGTGGCGGCCCGGGGGCCAAATCTGGCCCGCCGCATCTTTTTGTGCGGCCCGAGTAAGTAAATCGTGAGTGCCAACTTTCTGCTTTAGGATCAAATTCAAATGAAGATTATAGATGTATATTATATTTCCTGATTTTTCCCGTTTTTAAATCAATAATTGCAATTTATCCATTTTTTTCTTTTGGTGTTTTTAGGTCAAAAAGCATTTTGTAAAATCTAAAAATAAATATATAAAAATATTTTCGGTTTTCCACTTTAAGATTGAATATAATTTAAAAAAAATGGTTTCCATTTGAAATGAAAAACAAATTATTATTAGATGTTTTCCTTTATTAAGAAAAAAAAGTCCAAATACAGTTTTAGATCTATAAAAAAACTGAGTATTTAGGGCTTTTGATGCAGTTCTAATAGTCCAATTTTAAAAAAAATATCTAAATATTATATCTAAAATGGTCCGTCCGGCCCACATGAAATGGAGTTGATGTTATTGCGGCCCGCCCGAGTTTGACACCCTTGATTTACAACATCCAAATATATATTTTCTGTTTGATTTCAAAATACCCCAAATAATTAAAGGTACAGTAACACTAAAATATCGCAACTTTTGATTTTAATGCATCAAAACAATTTGTTTTTTATCCAACGCACACTTTTTCAACTAGTCAAAAAAGTGCAATGTCCAATCCATTTTAACAGGGAGGGCCGGGCACTATATAATCCCAAAGCGAGGTACTATTTATTCCATTTGAATACTACTTTCCATGAATTGTCCACTCTAGTGCCATGTATGCGCTCCCCTCTATAGTGCTATACTCGCTGTCTTTGTGGTGCAGCTCCTTCTATGCATGCCACAATTAACCTTGTGCTCTTTTCAATTGATTTCTCCACCTTTTTTTTCCACATGGCAGACTTAATAGATCGTGTGAGATGGTCACCTAAAAGTAGTTACGTATTTTCACGACTATAAGGTGCTCTTAAAAGTCTTAAATTTTCTCCAAAATAGACAGGGAGCCTAATAATCCAGTGTGCTTTATATATGGGAAAAAAATTAAAATGTGTCATTCATTGAGGGTGCGCCTTATAATGCGGTGCGCCTTATAGTCGTGAAAATACAGTATGTGTTTCTGTGTACGTGTAAATGGAGATGAATTCGCTCGCAATTACGCCACTGAGCAATACTTTTTATCGTAATTAGAACTTTGTGCAAAGCATTGGAATTTCTGAGGGGGAATTGGGATTTTTTTTTTTGCTACCAAATGGGCAACGTTTCAAAATTTGAATTGGCATTAATAGCATTATGGCATGGACACTCAAACCAATAATGAATTTTAAAGCGGTATATCAGACTTTTGTTTGATGCGTGCAGCCGTAAAATTGGAAATGGTTTTTAAATGGTGTTGTAAGCTAATAAGGCGCCATTAAATTGATTAACTGAGTTGTTGAATTTGAGAGTTGACTTACTCCAAATACTACAATTTGGAATTTCCTATATTGCAGTTGTTATTCTTGGTCATTTTAGTTAGGAAAAAGCCAATTCTGAATTTGAAATTGGACTAATTCGCCCGTAACGGACGCTAAAATTCCAAATTTTTGACCGGTCAAGTCACTCTTTTGAACTGTTTTTTTTTTTTAAAGCACTATCGTTTGTCCCTAACGCCCACCCTTCCCCACAGCGACCATTCTTAGCAGAAAAAAGAAGGGAATTTTCATGTCTACTATGCAAAAGGCAAGCAAAAGAAGAAAAGGACTTGAGTGACTTTTATATCAACAGAATTGTGTGACAATTACTACTCATGTTGCATGCACCGTCATAACCTGCGCGTGAGGCATCGACATTAAAGTATGAAAAGTTGACTGACTCCTATTCTTGTGTTGTTTCTTCTTCGCAGGGGATTGACGGAGATAGACGTCCAATCCATTTTGAGTAGATGTCTATCGCCGTCAATGTAAAATCGGACCTCAACAAAGTTTTATCTAATATACAAATGTCCTCAATTCAGTCAAATTGGAATCCAAAAATTAAGTGTCATGAATTCGTTAAAATTCCAGCTCATTTAATGTAAAAACTGAATTATAAAATTGGGCTAGAAATTGAATTTTATGACTATTGTCATACAAGTAAAAAATTTACTTGTATGACAAAAATTTCCCGTTTTATAAAGCTTTTAATCTCATTTTACTGTAAAATGAGATTAAAAGATTTATAAAACGGGGGTGTACTAACTTTTTTCCTGTCCTGGTAGTTAACCAATCAGGTGTTAGTCCCGCCCACTGAGTTTGACAAGTAAACTGAATTCCGGCAAAACATTTCATCAAATAGTGAAATAATCACGTTTTGACATTAATTGAGTTGGCGTTTTCCATAATTGAGTAAGTATTTATTGTTTGGTCCTCTACTGAAATCTGATTGGACGGACGCTAACAGGGCGTGGAGCTGGCCCGCATTGATTTTCCAGCAGAAACCCCGCCACAATAAAGCAAACCATGTGCAATGCAGAGTGAGAAGCAGTCGTACTTACTTTGAATCTGTTCTCGAAGCGTCCCGTTCCGACCGCATTAAAGACGACAAAAGGATGGACACTCGGAAGGGACGTGGCGAAAAGTGGCTGGTCGTTGGACTTCCTTGAAAGAGGACGGCATGAGGTTGTGCGACCGCGGCGTCATGATGCTGATGACCACGGCGGGGGCTTTCTGCGCCTTCAGCCTGATGACCATCGCCGTGGGGACCGACTACTGGCTGTACTCGCGCGGGATGTGCCGTTCCAAGAACCTCGGGGACAACGAGACGGTCCGCAAGAACGAGGAGGTCCTCACGCACTCGGGTTTGTGGAGGACTTGCTGCACGGAAGGTGAAATAATGCTGGGAAGACAAGCAAAATGAAAAGTTTTATTTCATATAAAAACACTAATTTGCTGAAAGTGAATATATGTGAGCTCAATGAAAAGTACATGAATTATGTTCATTGATATAGACATTAAAAAAAGATGTTTTGCTTTCCTACATGACCTTTTTTTCAAATGTTTGGAACCATGTAATGAGTTAGTTCCCTTTTGGGTAACGTGGAGTCATCAATACTGCTCAATTGTGGCTGCAAATAGGGACATTTTTGTCAATATATCCCTGTGTGGCAGATGTGTGTTTGTGTGTGGGGGGGTTTGGTGTCAAAAAGCATTATGAGCTGCCAGCAAAGTTACAATTTCAAAATAAAACAAATGCTGCTACTCAGTTGAATTGTTAAAAATGTTTGTCAAATAATGGCTAAAGGCTATGTATAGTAAGGCTTTTTTTTCATAAAAAATGACCATGTATAGTAAGGCTTTTTTTCTTAAAAACGACCATGTATAGTAAGGCTTTTTTCATTAAAAAATGACCATGTATAGTAAGGCTTCATTTTATTAAAAAACAACCATGTTTAGTAAGGCTTTTTTTCTTTAAAAAAAACGACATAGTAGAGTAAGGCTTTTTTTCTTTAAAAAACGACATAGTATAGTAAGGCTTTTTTCTTAAAAAACGACATAGTATAGTAAGGCTTTTTTTCTTAAAAAACGACATAGTATAGTAAGGCTCTTTTTCTTAAAAAACGACATAGTATAGTAAGGCTTTTTTCTTAAAAAATGACATAGTATAGTAAGGCTTTTTTCTTAAAAAATGACATAGTATAGTAAGGCTTTTTTTCTTAAAAAACGACATAGTATAGTAAGGTTTTTTTCTTTAAAAACGACATAGTATAGTAAAGCTTTTTTTCTTAAAAAACGACATAGTATAGTAAGGCTTTTTTTCTTAAAAGAACGACATAGTATAGTAAGAGTTTTTTCTTAAAAAACTACATAGTATAGTAAGGTTTTTTTCTTTAAAAAGGACATAGTATAGTAAGGTTTTTTCTTTAAAAACGACATAGTATAGTAAAGCTTTTTTTCTTAAAAAACGACATAGTATAGTAAGGCTTTTATTTCTTAAAAAACAACATAGTATAGTAAGGCTTTTTTTCTTAAAAACAACCATGTATAGTAAGGCTTTTTTTCATTAAAAAATGACCATGTATAGTAAGGCTTCATTTTATTAAAAAACAACCATGTTTAGTAAGGCTTTTTTTCTTTAAAAAAACGACATAGTAGAGTAAGGCTTTTTTCCTTTAAAAAACGACATAGTATAGTAAGGCTTTTTTTCATTAAAAACGACATAGTATAGTAAGGCTTTTTTTCTTAAAAGAACGACATAGTATAGTAAGACTTTTTTCTTTAAAAAGGACATAGTATAGTAAGGTTTTTTTTCTTAAAAAACGACATAGTATAGTAAGGTTTTTTTCTTTAAAAACGACATAGTATAGTAAAGCTTTTTTTCTTAAAAGAACGACATGGTATAGTAAGGCTTTTTTTCTTTAAAAAAAACCACATAGTATAGTAAGACTTTTTTCTTAAAAAACTACATAGTATGGTAAGGTTTTTTCTTTAAAAACGACATAGTATAGTAAAGCTTTTTTTCTTAAAAAACGACATAGTATAGTAAGGCTTTTATTTCTTAAAAAACAACATAGTATAGTAAGGCTTTTTTTCTTAAAAACAACATAGTATAGTAAGGCTTTTTTTCTTAAAAAACGACATAGTATAGTAAGGTTTTTTTCTTTAAAAACGACATAGTATAGTAAAGCTTTTTTTCTTAAAAAACGACATAGTATAGTAAGGCTTTTTTTCTTAAAAGAACGACATAGTATAGTAAGAGTTTTTTCTTAAAAAACTACATAGTATAGTAAGGTTTTTTTCTTTAAAAAGGACATAGTATAGTAAGGTTTTTTCTTTAAAAATGACATAGTATAGTAAAGCTTTTTTTCTTAAAAAACGACATAGTATAGTAAGGCTTTTATTTCTTAAAAAACAACATAGTATAGTAAGGCTTTTTTTCTTAAAAACAACCATGTATAGTAAGGCTTTTTTTCATTAAAAAATGACCATGTATAGTAAGGCTTTTTTTCTTAAAAACAACCATGTATAGTAAGGCTTTTTTTCATTAAAAAATGACCATGTATAGTAAGGCTTCATTTTATTAAAAAACAACCATGTTTAGTAAGGCTTTTTTTCTTTAAAAAAACGACATAGTAGAGTAAGGCTTTTTTCCTTTAAAAAACGACATAGTATAGTAAGGCTTTTTTTCATTAAAAACGACATAGTATAGTAAGGCTTTTTTTCTTAAAAGAACGACATAGTATAGTAAGACTTTTTTCTTTAAAAAGGACATAGTATAGTAAGGTTTTTTTTCTTAAAAAACGACATAGTATAGTAAGGTTTTTTTCTTTAAAAACGACATAGTATAGTAAAGCTTTTTTTCTTAAAAGAACGACATGGTATAGTAAGGCTTTTTTTCTTTAAAAAAAACCACATAGTATAGTAAGACTTTTTTCTTAAAAAACTACATAGTATGGTAAGGTTTTTTCTTTAAAAACGACATAGTATAGTAAAGCTTTTTTTCTTAAAAAACGACATAGTATAGTAAGGCTTTTATTTCTTAAAAAACAACATAGTATAGTAAGGCTTTTTTTCTTAAAAACAACATAGTATAGTAAGGCTTTTTTTCTTAAAAAACGACATAGTATAGTAAGGTTTTTTTCTTTAAAAACGACGGTATAGTAAGGCTTTTTTCTTAAAAAAGGACATAGTATAGATAGTAAGGCTTTTTTTCTTTAAAAAAACGACAGTCTTGTCTTTGTCATCTTGCAGTTTTGTGCAAGTCAAGTCTTTTTTATGCACATATAAGCCATACCCTGGATTTAGTCATCATTGTTTTGAGCGACAAATCCGGCATATATGTGAGAAAATGCAGTATCTAAAGGCCAGCCACCAAATTCCGGACAAAACCGAGGCCCAATCCAGGGGGATCAATAATGAAGCCCATGAGACAAGCCATTAAGCCTTACGCAAGTCGCTAATAGCGAGAGAGAGAGAGAGAGCATGCAAAGTGTAGCAGGTCAACAAGTCTGTTTCAATGTTTTCTTTGGGAACACAGTAGAGTACAGAAAAATAATCTCAAATTTGTTTTGGCAGGAACGTTCCGAGGCGTTTGCAAGGACATCGACCACTTTGCGGAAGACGCGGATTACGAGCAGGACGCGGCCGAATACTTGCTACGTGAGTGACACAAACTTTATTTGGGAGCCCATCACGCAATGACAATAAAACTTGTAGCTTCAGATTTTTTTCATCTTGCCATTTAAAGTTCGTATGAACCAAAGTTGGTTTTTAAAGGGGCGGTTCGAGCTTCCAGCCTCTTCCCCATCCTCAGCGTGGGCTTGCTGTTCCTGGGTGGCATCTGTGTGGCCGCGAGCGAGTTCTACAAGTCACGCTACAACGTCATCCTGACGGCGGGCATTCTCTTCGTCTCTGCAGGTGTGCAAAGCGTACGAAATCCCAGAAAAGTTTCCTACGAAAGCCTTGATTTCTCGAGTTTTTTTGTCCCCAACGTTGATTCACTTTTCGCTTCAGGCCTGAGCAATATCATCGGCATCATCGTGTACATATCGGCCAACTCCGGGGATCCCAGCCAGAGCGACAACAAGAAGAGCTACTCGTACGGCTGGTCCTTCTACTTCGGGGCGCTGTCTTTCGTCCTGGCCGAGATGGCGGGTGTGCTGGCGGTGCACGTGTTCATCGAGAAGCACCGGCGTCTGCGGACCGACGGCCGACCCTCCCTGCTCAAATCGCCCGTCTCCCGGGGCTCGTCCGCCTACCGCAATCGCTACTGCAACAACCGGTCCCGTAGGCTCAGCAGCAGGAGCAACCACAGCGCGGGGGCCGACTCGGCGTCCCGCTCCTTGCGAACGTCCCTCGTGGGGGAGGCGCCGCTCCCCGGCGGGGCCAAGGGTGCCGCGTCGCCCCCTCTGCTGGCCTCCGTGTTCGCGCTTTACGCCCTGAAGGACGTCGACGTCGCGTCGGACGGGCTGACGGCGCCGCGGCAGGACGACGGCGACGGCGGGCGCGGAAACTGCGGGGCCAATAGAAGGACCACTCCCGTCTGACACTTTAATAAATCGTGATCGAGAGTTGCGTCAACGCCGTCCGCGTTTTTGTTCGTTTAGAAAATGGCTTTACGTTTAGTTCCCTGCTTTCTATTTCTTTTTTTATGATAAATGTAATATGAATAAATATTTGCAAAATACAAGGTTCTTCTCTATGGAATATAGTGGGTCTTTACAAGCCAACAGTGCCCTCTCGTGGTCGGTTACGGGAAATATTTCCCTGATTGATAATGGTTAGTGAGAAATAACAAGAAAATGTTAGTCTATATTTTAACAGTACGTACAGGCAAACTATCAGAAAAATATCTTAATCCTGAAAAAATATTTGGCCAGAAATGTAATTTAAGTGCCTCCCCAGGTTTATTTAATTTATGAAGAGATAAGCATAGTTTCCCTCAGAAAAAAAGTAGAGAAATAAATTAAAAATACAATTAAATAAATTCATTGATACATTTAAATATAGAAATATTGAATAAAAAGTTACTTGGAAAACAAACAAAAATAAAACTAAAATTTCCACGCAACTAAAATACTAGTTAAACCAATGAATTGCTGTAAAATTCAACTAAATTACATGAAGAAAAAGTGCAAAAACCAAAAAAAAAAGGGTAAAACCTGCGAGAATGAAAAAATAAAAAGATAGGGTGCCATATATTAGCTGTGATAGGCTCTGGCACCCTCGCAACCTTGGCAAAGATAAGTAAAGTGGAATGAATTTTGAGATTTTGAAATGCCTTTTAAATGCTTTGGATCAAAGTTTGTATTATTTTGACAGTATATTATAAAGAATTTGGACTGAAGGGCTTCAAATACTTTTTTTGCGGTGGCGGTTGAACAGGAAGGAAGACAAATGACTATCTAATCTACTTCTCCTCCCACTTCAAGTCATAAAACTTTACATTTCTGTTCCTATCGGTTCCAGTCGTCGCAGGGTTTAGCGGAAATGTTCAAAATTCATCCATCTCACGGCAGTCAATGCGACGGAGAAGCTGTGTGGAGGACTAAATGATTCTTTTCCAGTAAACGCAGGAAGGGGGTGGGGGTCTAAAAAGGAATGTGATAAGGGAAGCTGGCGTCCTGGCAGGCGTTGGGAAATCACTTAAAATTCCAAAGTCTAAATAGGATTTCACTTGCGTTGGAACTAAGATTGGATACACGTTTTTTTGCATATCTGTGTGTGTTTTCCTTCTATTGACTGTGAGTCATTGAAAATTGAGGGGAAAAAGAGCGTTTCTCCAAAAGACCACCTTTTCCGGGACTACCCCACGTTCTCTTTCACTCTAGTCATGTGACGAGGCATTCTTTTGACTCCCCAGTGCTCTTTTCCGAACGAGGACAGGACGTGTTACTTTCATTTTCAGTGTTCTACAAAGAGTTCAAAGCAAGAGACTGCACTTTTTTCCTCTTTTTTTTTTAAAATCTAGCAAAGGACTCGAAAATGGAAATAATGTCTCTTCTTTCCATATTTTTGACTTTTCTTTCTCTGTCTGGACTTTGGGGGAACTTCTACGTGCTGGCTTGTGGTAAGTTCAAGTCTTGTAGCTTCCTTCCCTCAAGGCTAACTAAGGTGAACTTGAGGCCGTTCTCGTATTTAAAAACAGTAACGAGTCGTTTTTCAAATATTCTAGATGGTAAATTAGCCAGTAAAAATGTGTTGTTTTGTGAACAATGACTAAAATAAGGATAATGATTAACAGATGTTTTGTACAAGCCCGAGAACAACTTTGGCGTGCGCAATCTGCTAACAGGAAAAAAAAGATCGGATATTGTTTCATATCATCCAATCTTGATTTTCATGATCTTGGTTTTTATACTATTGTTTTTTGTTCCGTTTTTATAGAATGGTGTCTTATCTATTAGCATTAAGATGCTTGAGAAGGTACATTAAGATGCGTTAAAGCTTAACAGGGTGAATTTTAATGACAATTTGAATACATGGGGGTGGGGCTAGATGAGTTATTTTACTTCTTTCTACACGAATTTTGAACAGATTTTGCAAGGTAGTAAAGTAAAAATAGTGCCATAGCGAAATGGATTTGCTTTTGTGTTGTATCTGTTTACTCAATGAATGATTCAACTTTTTGTTCCAATAAAATGAAATCAATTGAAAAAGGAATTAAACTTGAACTTACCATGACCTTTGAGAAAACATGTGGCTTGCGAGGAAGCGGGCCGTGGAAAAGCTGACGCTGCGTGGGCAGTGACAAAACTCGTGGGCAGTGACAAAACTGAAACGAGAAGTTGATGGCTGTTATGACAAAACAGGAAACAGTTGTGACGTTAAATTTTGTCAAGTAACGTCACCAAACGACGACTGACTGTGTTTGTTTTTTTGCAGGTATCTGCGCCGACAATCCCGTGTTTACTCCGCCCAAATTATTTGTGGAGTTAGGCAGCCCCGCGACCGCCACCTGCTCCGTGTGCCGGCAAGCGTGCCAAAACAGAAAATTCGGTTTGGAAAAATCCATTGGCAGAGAGCAACGACACGGGACCACCATTGTTTGGACGGTGGACAAAATGATCCCCATTTTGCCCGTCTTGTGTTACTACAACGGCGCCAACAGAACCCAGTGCTGTAGCCACCTGCCCGTCACCGTGTACAGTAAGACCGCCATTTTTATGCATTAGTCTTTTTGGGCCAAAAAAAACACAACACAAAAACTAGATTATCTTGTTTCATTGGCGCAGACGGCAAATGTGGTCCAATCCAGTTTGAGTGGGAGGGCAGAATGATCGCCTCCTTGATTGGATTGGATTGGATTACTTTATTCATACCGTATTCAGGAAATTTCGTTGTCACAGTAGCAAGAGGGTGAGGATGCAGAAATAGGAAAGGCATTTTAGACATAAATAGATAGGTAATAAGGAAGTTAATACATAAATAAATACATGAATAAATATATAAATAAAGAAGTGTGTTTCGTATGAATATATATATATATATATATATATATATATATAATATATATAAAAATATATACATACACATATATATACATATATACACACATACATATATATACACATACATATACACACACATATATACATATATATACACATATACACACATATATACATACATATACACACATATACACACACACAGATATACAGATATATATATATATATTTATATATATACACATATATATATATATACACACACACACATATACACACATATATACATACATATACATACATATACATACATATACATATATACACACACACACATATATATACACATATATATACACACACACATATATATATACACATACATATACACATACGTGTACATACACATATATATATATATATATAGTACATATATACATACATACACATACATATATAAGCATATATACACATACATACACATAGATGTACTTGCTTGCATACGGTAGGTCTTAACACTCAGCCATTTGTTTTGTTAAAGACAAAGTGAATTGGATGCAGACCCACCAAAAGTCCATTAAAAGTTTTCATCTTCATTGACACTTGTGAAAGTCCCAAACCAAGGCAAACTACGGCAAAAAGTGAGCCATATAACCTATCGTAGAAATCTCCTTAGTTTGCGTGAAAGTAACGTATGGTTATTCCAGTGATCCAGAAAAGGGTAACAACGAAAAGTGTTGGAAATTGGGACGTACCGCAGCGTATCTGACTAACCGATTCTTATTTCTTGGCAGAGTATCCCGAAAAGGTGATCCTCCTGTTAGACTATGACGGCGCAGCGATGGTTGAGGGCAATCAATACACGGCAAAATGTTACGTGGAGAATGTCGCCCCGGTGAAAATCCTTAACGTGAGGTTCTACCAAGGCTCAAATGAGTTGGGCCGGCAGCGCCTGTACAAAAACACCAGGAAGAACCCGACCACCGTGACCTACGACTTTCAATTCAATGCCACTAAAGAGATGGACGGAAGCAATTTTTGGTGCGAGGGCCAGCTGGATTTGGAAACTCTGAACAAGACGACAACATCGGGTTTCGCCACTGCCAACGTTTTCTGTAAGTATGATCGCCTGCCTCAATGTCATTTCATCAACAGCTAGCTCACTCGTGCCAAACCCTGCCCAGATAAGCCACAATTCCTAGGAAACGCGAGCGAAACAATCAACCTGACGGTGGGAGATCCACTTCACCTCAACTGTTCCACCGAGGGCAACCCGATTCCCTTGGTCACGTGGAACACCTCCGCGGCGGCGGCCATTCCGACATTCGAAGGTGACGTCCTCTCGGTGGACTCGGTCACCACGGCGCACGAAGGACGATACACGTGTTTTATCGCCAACACGGTGGGAGGCACCACTGTTGAGTTTAATGTGACTGTACAGGGTGAGTCCAAGATTATTTTTAAAAGTTGCCAACTTAAAAAATGGCTAACTTGGTCTTTCCTATGTTCTCTGCTTCCGCAGTCAACTACAACATTATCATTCCGAGCACGGTGGCAGCGTTAGGCGCTCTTGCGATGGTCGCCGCCGCCGTCGTCGTCTACGTCTTTTACTACAGAGTAACTCGGACTGGAGAGTACAACACGAAGGACCCGAATCGTTCAGGCACCAAACACGTGGCCTTGCCTAACCAGGAGTTGTGAGGCCGAGGTAGCAAATGAATCAATCAAAGGGCTTTGTTACCCATCACCTGACTTGGAACACTTCCACATAGGAGACAAGTTATGTTGTCTGGAGAGCAAAAATGAAGATGCTGCGACTGATTGGTGGCTTCCAATTCGTCTCATTTTCCAACAAGAACTAGTTTGACAGATATTTTTTCAAAATAAGAGTTTAGAAGCTGTTTGATTACTATCATTGGACATACATACTTTGCCATATTTCTACAGATAGTGCATTTTGCTGCTTAGCCAATTTATGCATCTCAAAATTGATAAACATTTCTGCAAGAATTACCCCATTTTGTCCACATGGAAGGACATAGTGCAAAAATCCGTGTGCGGTCGATTGGTCGCCGGTCTTTTGGTCGCCCCGACCGCGACAACGGGTAACCAAAAGACCGACGACCAAAAGACCGGCAACCAAAAAGACCGGCGACCAAAACACCGGCGACCAAAAGACCGGCGACCAAAAGAAAAAGGTTTTTATAAGTAAACATATTTTGCTTTATACCTACTATAATTATAAAAAGTATTTTGTCACTTTATCATCTTTCCAGTATTAAGCTCTTTGTGCTCTTATTGTATTTCAGTCTCATAGCACTCATTTGAAAGTACTAATATCACTCTTTATTTTTACTTTAAAGCAAAAATGTGCAATCAATAGAAAATTCAGGCAACCTAATTCCTATCATGAAGAATATTTTCCCAAAAAATGTATTTTGCTTGTTTTTTCAGAGGCACTTACTATGGTAAAACTTTTCTTGCACAATGACCGACCTTTCTTTCTAACGCTGACAGCAGTGAAGTTCAGGGAATCCCAAAGGTAATAAATAATGCCATTCTAGGAAGTGGTTTTGCCTTCCTTCCTTGACGGAAACCCAGGGAGATTTCTTAAAAAACTTTTTATGAGCTCATCTGTTCGTGACTTAGGTCAGGAATGTCTATTTACATTTTCGGGAAGTTAGGTAATCAAGCACCACAAGTGAGGTCATAAAATCCCCAAAATTCAACGGAACTTATTGCAACATTTCACCACTACTGGCAATATTCAACTAGATGCTGTTGAAACACAAATAATGCTGTACATGCATTTAAATAACATGTTTTTTTTTACTGTGTCACTAAAGTGTTCATATTATAAACAAAAATATAAAACACTGAAAATCCTATCACTGAGTTCTATATTGCAATATTGATGCTATTTTTGTGCCCTGAGGGCAAATAAATGTTGCTTCTATTAAAGATGTGTACTGTGATTTAAAAAAAAGGGTATAATGTGCTAATACTAATACTGCTATGCAACATAAGTAATGTTTTTATGTACATATGTATATTTTCCATTAATAAAAAATAGATTGTTTTTATATTCTGTAGCTTTGTATCAAACTGAAACTGTATTATTGCACAGTTAGAATGAAAATTAAATAATGGCAATGATAACCAGTGTCACCATTGTTTTTGTTAAGGAAGCATGGATAATATTTTAACTCGCTTATGGTGAAAAATTATAAAGTGAAAATTATTCTTATTGCCTTTTGCAGCATTCAAATCTAAAAAAAACCTCCTTTCAAATACTCACTGACTCATAAGATAACAATGGTAGTCCTGAAATTGTACATATATATTTTCTTGAATAACATTGTATTCATTTAAAGATTTTATGTTGTCATTTTATTGCGATAAAATTGATCCAAGTAAATATTGCAATGTACATACTTGGATCTCGATTTCTTTGGCAGATCTTCATAGGATCTTTAATGTCTGATTTGATTATTATTACTACTAATAATATTTTTAAGTTCGTTAATATCAAACAAATGACCAAAGTTTTATCTGTTAGTTAGACAAACGTGCACGTGCTGCCCATTTAAGGACCTAACAATAAAACGAAACCTCATTGGTCAACTAACAAACAAACCTGTCGTTCAACCAATCAAGTATCAGATAGCACAATCTAATCACTCACCATTAGCAACTCCATTAAAGCCGAAAATAGGATTTCTATAAACGGCTTGCGGCCAGCTAAGAGGCTCAAAGAGGCGCTTAACTTGCACTCACCGTATTTACAAGTCGCCAAGTTGATCAGAACATCGCAGGGGAACACTTTTGCACCGGAGGATGAGCGGCACCGGGACCGGGACCGGGACGGGGATCGACTACAGCACCTGGGATCACATCGACGTTTCGGACGACGATGACGTCACCAGCCCGTACGTCGACACGCCTAGTTTGTTTCGGATGAGACATCGGGTTGGTCAAAAATTTGCCCAACAACTTGTTGTATTAGCCACGCATTTTGGTTATCTTAACCTATGTTAGTGATACCTTAGAATTAGCAATTAGCCATGCACCTTCTTGAGCTTCACCTAGTATGCTTGATATACTTTATTATTAGTAATTAGCCACCTCCATTAAAGTGTGCAATGCAATAAATCCCCTAAAAAGTCATGTTATTGTATTCATTCATTCATTTTCTGAACCGCTTATCCTCACAAGGGGGTGCCGGAGCCTATCCCATGTGACTTCAGGGGGATACCCTGAATTGGAGGCCAGCCAATCGCAGGCCACAAGGAGACAGACAACCAATTACATTCGGATAAGCATTCAATGAGCTTAGCATGCATGTTTTTGGAATGTGGGAGGAAAGTGGAGTACCCAGAGAAAACCCACGCAAGTCCAGGCAGAACATGCAAACTCCACACATTGAAGACCAACCTGGGATTGAACCCTCGACCCCATAACGTGAGGCCAACGTGCTAACCCCTCCTCCAACCCGTGTGCGGTCGATTGGTCGCCGTTCTTTTGGTCGCCACGACCGCGACAACGGGCGACCAAAAGACTGGCGGCAAAACAAGGTAAAACAACATGGTCTACGCATCAATAAAAGCCAACAATGGCCATGAACAGTTTCACTGAGCCGACGTGTGAGTGTATAAGAGTTTGTATGTACATGCATTGTCCCTTTAAGAAGCTACGTCAGTAAGGGTCTTAACAAGTTCTCCAACAAAAAATAATAAAAATCCGGGAAATTTGGAGCTTTTCTTTAGCCTAATAATTAATAGGGCATTAAGTATGACTAAATAGTCATTCGCGTTTGTATTTAGGGAATTTGAGCAACGATTTAAATGGTGATTATCACTTACCTTCCGGGCGACCAAAAGACCGGCGACCAATCGACCATGTACCCCTCCAACCTGATGTAATGTTACTTAGCAAATAAAGATGGTTGTTTCCACGTGGAGACATTTGACCTTCTTTCAGCCTCAATGAAACGGTCCTTCTTTCCCCTGCTGAATGCAACACACGTAACAATACACTTAATTAGTATCTTTAATGAGCCTTCATCCATTCTGTGTTGACAAAAGGTTCGCCTGGAGAAGATGGCGGCGTTCCAGCAAAGGGGAGAAGACCTCCAAAGCAACCTGAGCGAATGTGGCAAGCTCCTGGAGGAGGCCCAGGAACGACTCCAAGTGATGGAAGGAAGGAGCCGGGGCGACGAGGCCGAGCTCATCGAGGTTCGGGCGCAAGTGGACAGAATGAGACGGGACAAAAAACAGTTTGAGAAAATGTTGGAAGAACACAAGCATGAGGAAAAAAGGCTTCCTTGGAATGTGGATACCATCAGCAAAGAAGGCTTCAGCAAGGTGAGGAGACAATATTCAT
Source organism: Stigmatopora argus (assembly GCF_051989625.1). Lineage (NCBI taxonomy): Eukaryota > Metazoa > Chordata > Actinopteri > Syngnathiformes > Syngnathidae > Stigmatopora > Stigmatopora argus. The sequence goes on from NC_135393.1 coordinate 15,998,418, forward strand.
CTTAATACGTACGTCATAAAAATACCGCAACGTCGCTTGCAGAGTATTGTCAACATGAAGGCCGAGGATGCGCCACAAGAGAAACCAGCGGAGGACGAGAACTTTGTGGAGAAGTACGCCAAGGAAATAAGACACTTTGGTAAAAAAAATATTTAAAAAAAATTGCTTGTATATCTGTAATCAACAACACTTTAGTCTTCTGCATTTGGAAATATGGCGATAGACGTTCCATCCATTATGATGGAATACAAGTGTGTTTAAATGTGTGTCAAATCGTTGGCGGCAGACCTAATCTTTGATATTTTTATAAACGCAAGGAATGTTACGGCGCTACGACGACAGCCAGAAGTATCTGTCGGACAATCCGCATCTGGTGTGCGAGGAGACGGCCAACCGCCTTGTGGCGATCTGCATCGACTTTGAGTTGGATGAGGTAAGATCCAATATTCAATCACAATGACTCCTCCAATCAAATTGTAGCAAGGCCTACAAGGAACAAGACAGTTACAATTATGTCTCCAATCCGATCACGTGATTGGAAATTGCACCCTAGCATTTTTTGATGGTAAAAAAACATTTTAAGATTGTTTTAAAATGTTGTAAAAACTACAAATCAACAAAATAAGTGGTACAAGGCTATTTTGCCCTATGCAACATTTTTAGAAGATTGAAATCGGTTGGAAAAAAGTTTTTATTGTTTTGTTAGTAGCTACGACGCAACAAAATAAGGAAGATGGACAAGGATGTTGTCAAAAGAAACAGAAATATTTATATTATGACAAGTTTTTTTTACAGCGGTATCAACAGATCCTCAAAATCAAGAACTCGGGTGCAAAAATATGTGATTTGGATACGTTTGGTCCCCGGACGTTTGGTCGCCGGGTTCGCTCGCTGTCAAATTATGACAGAGAGTTTACTGTTGATATTTTGATATTAAACTCACTCTCTCTCTCATGATTATAATTTTGAGAGCTGGTTTCAACAGTAACAACCCGACGACCAAACGTCCGTTCTACCAAACGTCCGTTCTACCAAACGTCCGTTCTACCAAACGTCCGTTCGACCAAACGTCTTTCGACCAAACGTCCGAGTACCGGATCACTCTAACAAGGATAAGGTCATGAGAATGTGAAGGAAAAAGCGCACCTTATCTTGTTTAGAAGCACGGCCTGATGGAGCAAGTGGCCCACCAGGCCATCGTCATGCAGTCCATCTTGAACTTGGGCCGAGCGTTAAAAGCGGACCCTCGGGGCTGCTTCAGACACTTCTTCTCGACTATGAAGGTCAGCAAAAACAAAACAAAAAACAAAGCTGGCTTTCCTTTTCCCACATCTTCTCGCACTTGTGCGTCGCAGAGTGCCGACCGGTCGGACCGTGACGCACTGGAGCGTGAGCTGGAGTCGCTGAAGGAACGCGTGCGGAGCTGCGCCAGGATGAGGATGGAGGAGGCCCGAGAGGAGCTAGAGGAGGAGGAGGAGGAGGAGGAGGAAGAGGAGAAGTTTCAAAGATTAGGGCCTGGTGGTCTTGATCCGTTCCAGGTGTACGAGTCCTTACCCAAGGTAAACGTGCGCGAGCGTAGCTCATGTTTGTTTACCCTGCCTAGGAGGCCCTACCGAGTTTCCTGTTTCACTTAGTTTGCACACAAACGTCCGGCGTATTGATTTGGATATGCTTCACTGCAAAGATACACACAGAAACACACACACATGGTTGTGACCCACTGTGGTTACTCGGTCAGGACATGCAGAGGAGCTTCCAGGAGAAGAACGCGGAGATGCTGCGCGAGGCCGTGGCCAAGCTGCACCCTGATGTGAGTGTATACTATGGGAAAACTAATTAGTAAAATATCATTATTAACTATTAAACTTTCTGGAATTTCCGTATTTTCTTTTACATCAATTCATTTTTAAGTATAAAAAATAATAATTTGATGTGACAAAGAGCCATCTTGGTGGTGATAAAAAAAAAAAAAACCTTTTTCTGGGGGTGATTGAACATTTTCATTCTATTCTTCAAAGTTTTTAATCGCGATTAACACTAACCTATAACATGCACTCCATAGTAAACTTCTATTTAATCCATTTTTTATATATAAAATATAAAAATGATGTGTATATATGCTTCACTGCTGCTTACAGCCCTGAAATCATGTTTCCCCGCTAATGAAAAAAAGTAAAAACCTCATTGCGATGAAAAAAAAAAAGGGTTGCATACCCGTTTGACATGATTGACGGTTGACCACGATGATGCGGCGGTCTCTCCACAGGAGGGCAAGTATCACCTGGCGAGGTGCATTGACTCCGGATTGTGGGTGCCGGAACCTGGAGAGGATGAAGATGACCTTTAAACAGGTTGTGATTGGAACCGTGGAGTGGACTATACTAGATTACGTGTTGTGAATGGGATTGAATTGTTGCAATTAGCCATCAGAATGAACCATTTCCAAATGAAATGAGTGGAAATTCCAAATTCAAGATTCACTTTGAGTTGCAATTTGCACCATATATTGGTTTTATTTTAACTATACAATAGTGTTGTTTTTTTGTTGTCCATTCAATAAAGCCAATTTCATGCTACGCCATTGTCATTGTCTTCGAATGAGAACATCTTATGCCATATTACGTCTACTTCCGAGGGTACCGAGGAGGAGATTGTTCACGGAGAGTGCCTGTGAGGGAGGTGGGGATCCAATGGGCTTCTCCGTCAGAGGGTGGGGGGGCCGTCTGCTGGCTTGGCTGAAGAAGAGGAGGAGGAAGAGAGACGAGATTGGTGGGAAGCGGGTATTCATGAAGACGCAGAGCGTCGCTGACACCCGCACGGCTCGTCTGCAGGCAGGCGGCCAGCGAGCGGGAGGACGAGTGGCCCGCCTTCATCATCTGGACGCCATCGAGGTGAGCGCTCGTCTCGTTATTTCACGCAAGAATGCTGCAGCCTGACGTGTCTGCGTACCAGCCCGCTGCATCTTCACGCCCCATGTATGTCACTGTGTCACCTCCCTCCTCCTCATCCTCCTCACCTCGCGGTGCGTGTTGATGAGCGTGGAGATCATGTGTGCGCTCACCCTGCCAGAAAAAAAAAACGGGAAACGGGAAATGGGTCACGGTCCGACGACGGACGCTTCTTATATAATGGGGGGGTAGGTGGAAGGGGTAGGGGGGGTCGATTAGGCGTCGCGCTCCCGCAAGGCCACCGCAATGACAGGCTGTTTATTCGCGTGGCCCGACGGACGAGACATCCTCTTGGGATTTCCTCTCCGTTCGCCGCGTGCGTCGAGCTACGCGCGGCGGGCGATGATGGAAGCGTTTGAACTGGGGCTGGCAAGCGTTCCACGCGGTGATGAAGGGGTCCTCGGATGCCGCCTTAACTTGTTCGCTGAGGAAATAAAAAGAGAAGTTGGAATGTTATGATGTGACAGAAATAAAGGGAATATCACCACGCGACAGAATTTCCGTCGTGATCAAAATGTGTGTTGCTAAATGAAAAAGAGCGAGTAAAAAAGTTTAAATTGAGACTATGATTTCGTCCTAGCTATGTAAAAATAACGGTTAAATGTAATTTCTTTGAGGTATGTAGAAAATGTAATTACTTTGAGTTTTAGGGCTATAAAATAAGAGGAAAATGTACATATACATGTACTTTTTTGTACACCAAGTGTTTTTATATGTCAACGTGACGAAAAAAGCTAAGTAGAACCTGGGAACAAACTTTGTGTTACGTTGTGATTGTTAAATTATATTCCTTTAAACATTTTTTTTAGATGTGTGCTTGGCTTCGGTTCGAAAAAAAATATACACCTTTACACTTCCACGTAAAATGTATTCTTTGTTAATAACATAATCTTACAAAATCTTCCGTTTCCGCACGATGGGAAGAAAAATCGACCTTGTTCCTTCCTTTCTCTGACATTCTGTTATTTTTCCGTAAGACTAAACAAGTTTGTGTGAGCATATAAAAAATAAAATAAAAAAAACAGACTAATATACCTGTATGACCTTCCCATAGAAGAAACAAACACTTGAGTACTGCTTTTTTCCTGTCTTTTGTTGACAGAAAGCTCGCTAGTATCTCTCCCCTCATCGCTTACGGCATGTCTGGTTCAGCGAAAGAATGCTTGAAAATTATCTGCCAAAAAAGTGACCTTCAACGTTTGTCGCTCCCTCACAGGAAGAAGAAACTTGCGACCTTCCCAGACATCCCTGGCGCCCGCAGTGATGCTCGCCGACCCCAAAAGTGAGCGCGGACCACGCGGCTTCCCCGTCTCTCCGCCAATTTCCGTGTCGGAACTATGCAAAGAAGATTCCCTGTGGGATTAGCGCGTTTGGGGGATATGTTTCTTCCCGAAGTCTTCCGGCGGCGCCATCATGGATCCTAACCATGAACCCGTGCCGTTGCCCGGCCTGGCCAAGGTGGCACCGCGCAGAAAAGTTGCTTGTTCTGACATGGAGTGAACTCTGTGGACTGTTGTATAAATCAGCAATCTAAAATAAACAAACGGTGGGGGGGAGGAAAAAGGACGGAGGCTCGGAGGGGGTGACGTGGTCTAATTTTGCCGAAGGAGGCAAAATAGCCTCAATGGACGCAGACGGCGACCCGGTGTGACGCCTAAAAAAACAATTAAAAAAAATTAAAAAAAACAGCACCCCTTCCCCAATCCCGGTAGCCCTTGGAACCAGGTTTAACCTTGGAGTGACCCCGTTACCTGTCCGGTCCTGGCTCTCCACTTGCTCTGCTGCCTGGGTTCCGGAACGCTCCGACCTGGGGCCCAGAACGAGCCAATCAGGATGAAGAAGAGCCGCAGCGTGCTGTCAGTAACTGGAGAAGAGGTGAGGCGGAATGGTCGTTTCAGACATGAAATCCTTTACGTGTTAACAGTTCAAGTTACCCAAGATCGGAGATTTCGCTTCTTTTCAATTTGCTGCTAATCAAGGCGTCTCCTCTCAGGTGCTAATCAAAGTCTCAACCAATGTTCCCTCTAAGCTGCGCGCGTGTGCAAATGCGCACTACTCTCGTCTTCTCTGCGCACAGCAAATCATATGGAGCGCACAAAATAAAATCCCTTTTTAAAAAAATTATTATTATTATATTATTATTTTTTAGCTGTGAGGACGACGCGCGAACCACTCATCCGCCGGGCCGCCCATTCATAGATATTAATCATTACATTTTATTATTACTAAATCATTTATGTGTAGTAGACATACACCTGCTTATGGCAGGTGTGATACTGGTGTGTGCCCATAGCGAACAATAATGATGTTGCTCACACCGGTACTCAGTGTCTCTCAGGGAGGTTGTCTTTCTGCCCAGACAAACAAAAAATTAGAGGAAACATTGGTCTCAACCCTTGTACGTTTAACCCCTTGACGCCTGGATTGACACTGAACTCAAATCTAGCGCCGTCAATGGTAGCGAAATCACTCCGGCGTGTTAAATGTCTGGCGCGAATGCGTACCCGTTGACTTTCACGCATCCTGACCTTCCCTATGCGCACGTCGCGGAGGTCTGAGTGCAGGAATCCACTTAGACTCCGCTTGGATGTTCTCCTCCTGGATAAAAGGACATAGAGCACAGCATGCATTATTTAAACGTGCTTTTATTGATCCCACTCTCTGTAAGTGACTCGACATATTTATACACAATATGCGTGTGAGAGCATCCTTCCACATCTACTCCGAACGACAACATGAAGCGCAGCATGGGAGCAACACGGCACGGTTGCCTAGCAACTGCTAGCGCCACCCCCCCACTCCCAAGTGTTTTGTTGCTACGATGCTGCAGTGCAGATTGGCCTCCTCTCGTTCACATGCGCACACACGAATACAGTATGTCCGTGCGTCTATATCTTGTCTTTACACATGTGCGCAAAAGTACACACACCCGTGCGTGTTTTAATGATGTGCTTTATGTGATGCAGCCATGTGCTCGCGTGTCATCGTGCATTGTGTCCCCAAAGACATGAAGCTCTTCCCCTGTCTGTCGTTGTCAGGGCGGGGACGCTCTCAAAACAGTCGGCGGCGGAGAAAAGGCAGAGTCGCCGCGCTACAGCCGGTCCTACACGTCTGGGGCTACGCTGGGGGCGGAGCTACGCAGGGGGAGGAGTAGGAGACTCTCGTCTAGTTTACAGGTAGTCAATGTGTAGCACACGGTGGTTTTACCAGGAGTAGGAATTGAATATAACCCAAGTCAGTGGCGGTCCGTGCATTTTCTCGTAGCGCCTTCAACGGGTAAAATCCACTTCCTAGCAGCATTTAATGGTTAAATACAAATACTGGAGCTTTTCAGACATTACAATCGTGCCAGGGGGTTGATTTCCCCAGGAAAGGACAGGGATGGACGTCAATGGCGAAACGGCAAAAATTGCACTAAAATGGGATAAAATCCACTTCCTAGCATTTAGTGATTAAATACAAACACTGGAGCTTTTCAGATATCAGAACTTGGCCCACAATTGAAATATTATTTAGGAATATAGGCATATTTTACTCACCAAAAATCATTTTTAACTGTACACAATATCTATTCCCCTTTCTTTCTTCCTTCTTTTCCATCGCCATCGAAGCTAATGCTGAAAGTCGAGCCTGTCCTGTCATATTTCTGGCATAGTCCATCTTGAAAATGGCTTTAAATCAACAACAATATATTTGCTTGTGCAGCTGGCTCCAGATACAGTTTGGTAGCTAATCATAGTTGGTGAAAACGATGACGTATCCTTACGCCTGCGACAATACATTGTGGTGTTGACAACTCGAAATCTAAATTGGTTAAAGCAACAGTCTTATCGACGCTTGTTTAATGGAGCAGAGCCTGCAGATTGTGAAGGCCTGGAGGCAGATTTCTGACCCTGGCAACAAATAATGGCTGAAATGTGATTGGTTAAATGCTTCAATATGAAAACACACATCTGGAAGCAGTGTAACCAGGGGGAGAAAGCAATGAAAGGAAGCTAACAGACAATTTGGAATTATTGCATAAGTATTGATGGACAAAATATAATATATGATTCAGATATTTCTTAAGCCAGCAGAGAAGGCCTTGAAGGCCCTGACGGCCCGCCACTGACCCAAGTATAGTAGCCCTTTCCTTAAAGTGGCCAAAAACCAATAGCAAATTCATATTTTTTTGTCATAAAGCAAAGTTGTCTTTCTGTCCCAATAATTACATGAGTAAACATTAATGCTCCAGGTTCCCTGCTGGCTTCGCCCTCGCGACCGCACTCGCTCGCCAGAAATCCTCGGCAACATGTCGCGTCCCACGACGCTGCCCCTCCGCATCCCGCCACGCATCTCCATCACGCAAGCCGACGCCGACAGGTCGGCACGCCGGGCATCTTTTCGTGTTCTTTTGACCGTCTCTAAACATCTCTGACACTTTGCAGTTACGACGGGGAAAACGGCGTCTCCCCCGCTCACACGCCGCTGGGCTCGCAGAGTCCCGGACTCACGCTCAATACGTCCTTCCCCCAGAGCCAAAGGAGGGAGTCCTTCCTCTACCGCTCGGATTCCGATTACGACATGTCGCCCAAGACCGTCTCGCGCAACTCTTCGTTGGCGAGTGAAGGGTGAGAAATCCTTCCACGGTCTACTTCATACACAACTCAAAAAAAGCTGAGATTTTGCCCACAACAAGTCTTTTGTTTTTCTGAAATATGACTCAAATGGTGCTGAAACTAAGTAGGAGGGTGTGAGTTGGCCAGCGGAAGAACAAATAATAAACATCTATTATATTAGTCAACTTAACTTGAATTTTGCACATCATACTTTAAAACCAAAGTGCTTGAATTAGTGAAGTCTACTGTATAATCAGTTAGAGGGAAATATTCCATCCATAAAAATGTGCATATGGTTCATTCTGAATTTTTCACGCAAACCTGTCTAGCCATTGCTGTTTGTGAACGGCGGACATTCGAGTCACATTTGAATATCTTTGACCTCTTTCAGACACACGGGGGAGGACTTCATCGTTACGCCTTTTGCTCAAGTGAGTAGAATCTCATCACCATTTTTCACATTGTTTCCACCAATAGCCACAGTTCACTTTGGTACTGTTGGGAAAATTAAATTCTGTTTCCACTGCAGGGATTTAACAATATTCAAATTGGAATGGACAAACATACAAATTCAACGGCAGCTGTTCACAACTGAATTTTTTTTCTTTCCATAAAATTAGCTAAAATTGACCGCTAGGACAAAAAGTGTGCTAGCAACACCATTGAAACAAACAGTGTTGGATGAAATCATTCTACATATATTCAAAATTAAATTCCGTTTTTTTTTTCTTTCAAATTTGGAGTTCAGACTATTCTATTCTATGCTGTGAATTTAAAAGTTTGCTACCAGTAGACATCCTGTAAAGAATGCAAAGTCAATATTTTGGATCACGCAAGTCAACAGAACGCTTTGGTGGAAACTAAACGGCGCCGACTAAAATATATCCGCCAATGGTATTTTAATGATTCGGATCATTTCCCCGTAGGTTCTAGCCAGTCTGCGATCGGTCCGCAGCAATTTCACCATCCTCGCTAACGTCTCCACTCCGACAGTCAAGTCAGTGTATTCATTTCTTGCTACGACAAAGCGATATTGCCGAGAATAAAACCATTCCTCGCTTACCGAGCGCTGTGACCTCAGGAGATCTCCGCTGGGCGGAGTAAGCCTCAGTCCCAGAGCCTCGTTGTCGGACCAGCAGTACCAGCAGCTGGCCTTGGACACGCTAGAAGAACTGGATTGGTGTCTGGACCAACTGGAAACCATCCAGACGCACCGATCTGTCAGCGAGATGGCGTCCAACAAGGTAAGGGATAGAATATTTGTCGGATGTTTTTAGCATCGAGCTCACCGTCTGCGCTACGTTGTGCGACGATAGTTCACGAGGATGCTGAACAGAGAGTTGTCCCATCTATCCGAGATGAGCCGTTCGGGTAACCAGGTGTCGGAGTACATCTCCAGCACCTTCCTGGGTGAGGAAGTCGTCATCCTATCGTGCAGTTGAACTAAGTATAAGCAACTAAACACGGTGTGTTTGTAGACAAGCAGAACGAAGAGGAAATCCCGTCCCCGACTTTAAAAGACAAGCCCATGAGTCAAATCAGCGGTGTGCGGAAACTGTCGCATAGTTCCAGCCTATCCAGCACCTCCATGCCTCGTTTTGGGGTCAACACCGACCAGGAGGACGAGCTGGCAAAGGTTCGGCTCAAAAAGTACACTAGCTTGACGACAGATGGTGTTTCAAATTTGGATTGTGTGTGTGTCGAAACAGGAGTTGGAAGATTTGGACAAGTGGAGCTTCAACATATTCCAAGTTGCTGAATTCTCCAATAACAGACCTCTAAGCTGTATCATGTATACCATCTTTCAGGTACGTCTTTTAGTAGTCATGTTGACAGTACCATATTTTGCTGTTTAATATACCCCCCTCCCACATTTAATATACCCGGGTATATTAAACGGCAGGGGTATATTAAACGGCATACAAACGGGAAGGTACGATCCACTATGCACTCTTTATGCCGTGACGGGGTGCATTAACGTTTTGCAGATTAAAACTCCTTAATGCTCAGGTTAAAACTACTTACTGCTGAATAAAGTCTGACTTGGAATTTTAATGAACTTAAGTATCTATAATGATGCCCCCATGAACACCATACAAATCTTGCCAAAAAAGCTGAGTTGCCGTTTAATATACCCGGGTATATTAAACGGCAGGGGTATATTAAATGGCGCACAAACGGGAGGATCAAAAAAGCAAAAATCATTTAATATACCCGGGTATATTAAATGGTAAAATACGGTACCAAGAAGAAGAATAGCCAATAGTGGGATCTTGACCGTGAAGTGGTTGCGCAACATTTTCATTTGATTAAATTGACATGCAGTGTGAAGTGTTGTAACGTGACTCACTGTGTTAAAGAATAATCAGGCAAAAATTATTATTTAAAAAAATCACCATGAATAACTAACTGGTACTAACTAACATTAAACATAAAAACATGGACTGCCACCCTTACTTAACCTTGTTCAAATGGATTTGGACCTCTATTGTTGTCAATGGCACGCAATGAATTCATCTAAAACACAGGTGTCAAAGTGGCGGCCTGGGGTATATTAAACGACAAAATACGGTAGGCAGTTCTGAGATTTTGATTTCAGGTTTAGGATTACTGTACTTTTCTCCTTCTCCAGGAACGAGAGCTTCTGAAGACCTTCCGCATTCCCGTCGACACCTTCGTCACTTACGTGATGACTCTCGAGGACCATTACCACGGCAACGTAGCGTACCACAACAGCCTCCACGCCGCCGACGTCACCCAGTCCACTCACGTCCTCCTCTCCACGCCGGCCCTGGACGTGCGTCTGTCACCCTAAGAGAAAAAAAAAGTGACCTAAAAAAACGTTCCTTACCCTAATTTCTCCCAAAGGCCGTCTTCACCGACCTGGAGATCCTCGCCGCACTCTTCGCCGCCGCCATCCACGACGTGGACCACCCTGGAGTTTCCAATCAGTTCCTCATCAACACCAGTGAGTCCCTAACGAGAGACCGGGTGATTAAATTGACCTGTCGTGCAATTAAGGCTCTTTTAAAGTGACTTTTCCAGGTTGGCGATTCAACTCTGAGATAATGAGAGCCTTGCGAGTGGGCAGAATGACGATAATGATAGTGGGGATAAGAGCAATAATAGTAGTGCGCGGAATCCGTACGTGAGTGAGGTGACTTTTGAACGCCGCTATAAACGGGGGCGCTGCTCCTACTAATTAAAGTGCGGAAGGGGAAAGTGCGAGAAACGAAGAAAGTACGAAAGCGAAAACAACAGTTCCAACGCGACCAAGCTTTTCGAGTAACCGCGGTCACTGTGTTTTCAGACTCGGAGCTGGCCCTGATGTACAACGATGAGTCAGTCCTGGAGAACCACCACCTGGCAGTGGGCTTCAAGCTCCTGCACCAGGACAACTGCGATATCTTCCAGAATCTCACCAAGCGGCAGAGGCAGAGCCTCCGCAAGCTCGTCATCGATATCGTGAGCGGCTTGTGGCGAAAATGAAATGACGTGTATCTGGGTGATTTTAGAAAATGTGAAATTGGGTTTGTTTTTTTTCCTCTCTTTTAGGTTCTGGCTACAGACATGTCCAAACACATGACCCTGTTGGCAGACCTGAAGACCATGGTGGAGACCAAGAAGGTGACCAGCTCTGGGGTCCTGTTGCTGGATCACTACAATGAGCGCATTCAGGTGGGTGTCTCCTAGGCTTTGGGGACCCCCGCCCCTAAAAAAAAAACCCAACAACTTTTTTTAGGGTTGTAAACAATGTTCCTTCTAAGCTGTGCGCGTGCGCAATTGCGCACTACTCTCTTCTTCTCCGCGCACAGCAATCATATGGAGCGCACAAAATAAAATCCAACCTTTTTTTCCCCCCATGATGGCGCCGTTCACGCGGCAGCCAGTGGCAGTAGGTCTGTCCACTCTTATGTTTTTCGTGTTTTACAGCCCTTCTATCTTTTTTTAAATTACATTTTAATATTTCTTAATCCATTCCTTTTTACTTTACTGTGCAAATAGAAGAACAAGCGGTGAAATCGGGTGAAAACTGTCTAAATCTGCTATGTGGTTGTGTGCATGCGTGCGTGTGTGTCTAGTATGTGTGATCGATTGTCTTCAACCAACACAATGGACTATAAATGGAAATTAGCCCTCGGCTACAATCTTACATATATATTCATTAACATGAATATAAATATGTTCATTAATATGTGCTAGACAAACAAAAAATAGAGGGAACATTGGTTATAAACATGCATATCTTGTGATATTTCTTGTCGATAGATGTTCTCCAAGCATTTGTGTGTGAACATTCCTATTTTCTGCAATGAGATGCTAGCATAATTGACTGTTTTTTAGGTCATGAGAAACATGGTCCACTGCGCCGACCTGAGCAACCCCACCAAGCCCTTACCGTTGTACAGACAGTGGACGGAGCGGATCATGCAGGAGTTCTTTCGCCAGGGTGACAAGGAGAGGGAGCGTGGCATGGAGATCAGCGCCATGTGCGACAAACACACTGCATCTGTGGAGAAGAGTCAGGTGTGTTAAGCAACTAACAAAACATGCCAACACATGCACGTAAACACACAACTTGAAATGATGAATTAAAAAAAAAACTTAGCTTACTTGGGGCCCATGATAAAAAATAAAGACTAAAGTTGCAGTGTGTTAGAACGGAAAGGAGCTCGAAGGCACACACAAAGCATCTCGGAGACTCGAGCCAATGAGAGGCCAGCGAGGTGTTGGAAGAGCAACTCTGTTATGTTAATTTCAAATTAAAATACAGGATGTCTATTTACGTTTCAGGGAATATTTGATTTTGAGAAGATTTTGCATTTCGTAACTTGAATTTCTTTCATATCCAGAGACCAAAGTTTCCCACTTTTTTAAGCTGAATTTTTGGCATGCAGTGGTGCCGCAGTACTTGTACAGTAATCCCTCGATTATCATGTCATCACTTATTGCCAATTCACTATCATTTTTTCCGCTATTAATTTTTTTTCATTTTTTATTTTATTTTAAATTCCACGCTAAAACTCGTAACCGGAAGCCACTCTTGCTACCAGGACTCAGCACTAAAGAAAAAAAAAGTTATAACAGGGGTGACCCTACTTTGCGATTTTTCGATTATCGCGGCCATGTCTGGTCTAAATTAACCGCGGTATTCGAGGGATTACTGTAATCGGCAATGGCACCTAATGAGTCAATACTAGCATGTGTCTGCTCTTCAGGTGGGCTTCATTGACTACATTGTTCACCCGCTTTGGGAGACGTGGGCCGACCTGGTGCACCCCGACGCCCAGGAGCTTCTGGACACCTTGGAGGAGAACCGCGAGTGGTATGTGACCACCATGCCTCAGTCTCCGTCGCCACCTCCGGACAGGCACTTGCAGCACGACCGCTTCCAGTTTGAGATCACGCTGGAGGACCTGGAGCACAACAACCACAATCACGCGGACGGCAGAAGTGAGGACGGAACGGGCGGTCAGAGTGAAGACTGTCACGAAGACAGCGAGGATGAGAAGAACCACAACAGGGAGGAGAATGGACTTAGCGATGAGGATGAGGAGCAGGAGAAGCAGGAGGAGGAGGAGAACAAAGACGAAGATGAAGAAAAAGTGGAAGAAGATGGTGCTTTGGAGGAAGCAGAGGAAAATGTGGAGGTGGGAGATGAGCACTTGGAAGAGGAAGATGGAGATGAAGGAAATGTCGAGGAGGAAGATGCAGTAGAAGGAAACTTTGAGGAGAATGGAGAAGAGCAGGAAGGCGTAGAAGAGGAGCAAGAACATGTTGAAGAAGACGTCACGGAAAATGAGGTGGAAGAGGAGCAGCGAGAACATGTTGAAGAAGACGTCACGGAAAATGAGGTGGAAGAGGAGCAGCGAGAACTTGTTGAAGAAGACGTCACGGAAAATGAGGTGGAAGAGGAAGAAGAAGAGGAAGAAAATCCTGAGGAGGATGGAGAAGTTGAAGAAAACCAGGAAGTGGAGGAGAGTTAGGGAAACGTACCAAGCATCGAGGTGGATGCCAGATCCAGCCCGACGTTCAGACGCCCGTGCTCCGTTCGAGCTGAGAGGTCGGCGGCGGTGGTGGAGCAGACTTGTGGGTAGAAACCTCGGCGAGAGGAGGAGGCAGCGGCAAAAGCTCTTCTCACGGACCTTGGGACAGGGTCACACCAATAAATTTGTGCCTGTTCTCCCCAAATCACCGATTATGCTTGACATCGTCTTCTGTGTCGTCCACCACGAAGATCTCGCCGCCCCCAAAAAAACTTTGTTTGTGCTTAAACAACAACAAAAGTGGAGAAAGTGAAGTTTGTCTTATTTTCACTTGTGAACTGTGGCAGTACTGTTACTGTGGAGAAGAAAAATCTGTGTCATAAATCATGATTTACAGGCAAGTTTAACGATATTTCGTTATACTCACTCCCAGGGCGTCCACCGAGCACTGAATTTTGGGTCTTCCGCAATTTTTTTCTTTTGTGTTTGTAAAAAAATAAAAAATAAAAATAGAAAAAAAAATGAAAAAAAAGTTTTGGGCACTTTACCACCCCTGTTACATAAGTGTACATAACAAACATGTATTTTAATCTTCTGATGTCATATAATAAATATGATCCATCAAGTTGAAGAATTATTTTCTTCTTTTATTCGGAATGAGGTAGAAAAGGAGTCAGATTGGGGCTTCAGATGCAACATTTAATTGCCAAAGTGGAGCCAAGTCGATATAAAAAAATGTCAAGAAAATGAAATTCTGAATGCATGAAAAGCAAACAAGACATTTTAACTGGCAGGTGTGACCAACAAACATCATGACAGGCAATGAAATATTGCTCACACAAAAAAAAAAACCTGTCGTATGGTTGAAATTGTTATATTTAGCTTGAGTTTTCCATGGTCACCATATGTTGATTCCGTTTAGTGAAGAGGAAGCACTTTCCGAGCAGCCGCGAGCTCTCAAGGGAGGGCCGTTCTCTTTATTTGTTCCATTGAAAGCGATGTTGAGCTGTGGGAGTGGGCAGTGTCAAGTGAAAATGCAAATGATATTATCTTCAAATATTAAAAAATTTCACCTGGATTAGCTCATCAGAATACGATTTTGGAGACAGAAGTTCTTCTGGAATCAAGAATAAAGCAATAAAGAAAAAAAATGGTGTTTTCCTCAATTGAAAAGAACAGACCTGACTACTTTGGCATTATTTTTAGAATTAGCCACAGCATAATAGACGTCTAATTTTTTTTTGGGGGGGGGGCACTTACAAGTACACTTCCGGCATCCCACATCGACAAAACATCACGGTTGTAAGTTAAGGCTTGCTTTTAAATCTCGCATCGACAAGGACGAGTGATAAAGACTTTTAATACGGATTTATTTACCAAAAAAAAAAAGGATCATTTCATAATTTCTGTCACAGGCTGGCTGTAATTGACCGCATTATCTTTAGCCTTCTCATCGTTGTACTTGGTGTTTAATACATTTGTAGACGATAGATGCATCACATGACTCTGGCAACAATATCAAAGATAACTTTGACCTCAATCCAGATGTGCATGTAACAATCCAAAGGATGAAGGGTGCACAGTCCTCTTTTTACACGCCTGAGCCTCAATTTTATCCCCATGTATTTTTGGTTTAAAGTTTAAAAAAAAAAAGATGTATTTTTTTTGGGTCAGCCTCACTTTGTCTCCACTTCCACAGGTCAGCAACAATCTTAGCATCAGAGACTCTAAATGAATGCTTCACATAATTCTCAAATTTCTGCTGGGCCTTGGGCAGTGTGACTCCCTTCTTTATAAATGGGGTGGGTTCCTTAAATTCTCTGTTCCATTTGTCTATTTTATTATTCAATTGAATGCACTCCTTCCTACCTGATGGATGCTCAGCGCTCTCTGAGAAGGAGAAAAAAACGGGTGAGGACGAGACGGGGGATGACGCGGAATTGGCTTTCCTGTCCGTCTGAGGCGAGTCCAGGGCGGAGAGGTCAATAAGTTGGTAGCTCTTGATCTCTCGGGGACTCGTGGGGGCTAAAAGAAGACCACTCTTGTCATAGGTCTAACCTTCACAACAAATCAGCAGTCCACTTATTTCAACATTCACCCTTTTCGTTTCCCATCACGCCTTCTTCGCTCGCACTGCTCGGATTCCTCCCCGTACGCTCCTTGTAGGCATTCACGGCCAGCGTGAGCTCGTCGTTGGCCGCCAGGATCCGGGTCAGGGCCGCGTCGTCGTCCACCGTGTCGCTCGCCAGCCGGAAAAGCCTCGGCCTCAGACGCTCGCAGCTCTTATAGAGCTCCTGAAAGGCAGAAATCTCCTACTTAGGTCATTTTCTTCACATCGTTACCAACCCATTACCAGTTGACCCTTAGCATTTCAGAGGTGACCCCTCCACTACATCCACTTTCTCCATTACACTTCACTACTGCCCTTGTATATGTCCTGTATTATTCTAACTAATACTCTGTAAATTAGATGTAAAATACCCATTATCGGTTCTACCTTTAATTTCTCACTGGGCTGTAAAAGCACACCAGTATGCTCATCCAACATCTTTGTCATCTGCTTGGTGCTGCTTTCTACCTCTTTTAAAGTGGATTCGCGTTTTGATGCTTTTTCTGCCTTGTCTTGCTCCTAAAAAAAAAGAAAGACACAAGCGTCTTTAAAAAAAGATACAAATGTGTCTGCTGCTGTGTGTGTTTAATGGCATTGCTCATCACCTCTTTTAATGTGCTTTTAATGAGCCTGTTGGCGGTCTCAAGGTCTTCAGGACGTCTACTTTTTAACAACCTGGCAAAGAGCTGAAAGGGGGGTTTAAGGATTTAATATGGAAGCCACAAAAGAAAATTAAAATCCACACCGTTGCCTTGTCCTCCTGTTCAAAAACGGAGTCTGTAGCCCTTTGCGGTGGAGGCACCATTATGATGGGGTCTGGAACTTTGGGATCCTTCACAATGATTCCTAGAGCAAGTAGTGGTCGGTACACAGCGTGAAGGATTTGAAACAAATTTGGGGACATGTGAGACTTGATGGTGGTCTACCTTGTTTTTTGAGCATGGAGTAGGCTTCCTGAATTTTGGTTTCCTCTTTGAGCCAGAGTGTCCAACCATAAAGAACCTGGGTCAGTCTGTCTTTAACTGTCTGGGTAGTCCAGGAACCAAAGTACTGCATAGATCAAGGGTGTCAGACTCGGGTTGGTTTGCGGGCCGCTTTAACGTCAACTTGATTTCACGTTGGCCGGACCATTTTAGATATACGTAATATTTACATTTTTTTTATAAATAGATTAAAAGAACTGGATTAAAAGCCCTGAATATTCATTTTTTTATAGATCAAAATTTTTTTTTATTTTAGCTTTTTAATATATATATATATATATATATATATATATATATATATATATATATATATATATATATATATATATATTTAGATTTTACAAAATGATTTTTGAACTAAAAACACAGAAAAAATTGATTAAAAAATTACAATTATTGATATAAAAGGGGGAAAATCAGGAAATTTAATTTACATCTATACTCTTCATTTTAATTTGACCCTAAATCAGAAGGTCGGCACTCATGATTTACTTTCCCGGGCCACACAAAATGATGCGGCGGGCCAGATTTGGCCCCCGGGCCGCCACTTTGACACGTGGCATAGATGAAGGTTACTGAGTTGGCTTGAAACTCACCAAAAAACACAGTAAATGATCCAGTTTCAGTCACAGCAATATGCAACTAATCCAGGTCTGTCAACTGCCCAATATTTAATTAGCCCGCAATAAATGAACATTCACCACATCTTAAATTCACCCTACATTCTTTTGCACTTCTCAATGTTAACACTAGGTAGAGCTAGTTACTTTAAAAAAAAGTGCTTCTTTATAAATTCAGGGCTCCAAACCTAACATGTTAGAATCAATGTAGGAAACAAGAATTGTAGTATTTTGTTTTACATAAATACACTGGTATTAAAAAAAAGATTCCTTTGTCCATCCATTTGAATCCATCAATCCGTCAATCTGTTCAATTATTTTACCTTTGGCGTCAACACTTTGATGAGTTCATTAAGGAACCGAAACTTGGCCGCCTCGCCGTGAAACCTCTTGCCGCAGTTATTCATACAGGCCTCGAGAACCTGGAACCAAGCAGAGCGTTAACCGAGCCAACGTCACATCCTAGCGGCTAATAATAACATAGTAAACATGTCTCTGCTTGTCACATGAGAGGTCAGAAGACCCTGCGATTAACCAAGAAATAACAACGTAGTTTATGGATGGCCGACATGTGATAAAAGTTAGTCGTACGTATTATCCAAATAATGTTCCCTGCTCTATTTCCACCCTTTACAGAAAGTATGAGGGCACTTTGTGGATATGTGTACAAGAATTCAGAGCGCCATGAAATGAGACTTCTCGAAGTAAAGTCAATTGAATTGAGCAGCGTTGAAATGTGAACACAAAATAAAGTGAATTTATTCCCTTAGAGTCCAACAGGAGACAAGAATTGCCATTTGGGTTTTCCAATTAAAGGAAATTCGGAATAAAATGTACTCTAAAGCAGATGCAGGAAGGTCTTAATTTGTTTTTTTAATTTGGTTACAACTGTGTGGAGAGAGTCAATGTCAGGGTCTAATGGAAAGTATTTGTCATTAAAGTAAAATAAACATGGGAGTGTGGACTGGACTGGGTTTTGGATTACTTACAGTGAGAGCTTGAAGAGCCACTTTTTCTTGGGGGGACTGGATTTTATGAGCAAGAAGACCGAGAGCTTCCTGTGGACTTAAATGAACAAAATGAAAAGCAGTTTAAAATGTAGCAAAACATACAGTAATGATGGTAGAAAAAAAAGATTCAACCACAAAAAATAAAAAAGTGACTATACAGTGGTACCTCTACATACGAGCAGCTCTACCTACGAGATGCTCGAGATACGAGGAAAATTTCGAGAAAATAATTCGCTCTAGATACGAGAAAAATTTTGAGATGCGAGAAAGCCAGGTGGCCATGACATGAGAGGCTGTTTATCATTGTAGTGCACTCTCTTTTTTCGCCGCATCTCTTTCGTGTATAACAGATATCTACGAGCACTGAACAATCCTTTTACTTCTATTAAGCACATTTTATTACTATTAAACCACTAGTTATGTGTTACTTTGTCAATAGATGGCGAATTAGAATAAATAAAACATTTTTTTTGCAATCCAATATCCTGTTTTTGGTGTTTTTTCAGAGGGTTGACACAAATTAAATTTTTTTTTAGTTCATTTCAATGGGAAACGTTCGCTCGAGTTACGAGAATATCGACATACGAGCTCAGTCCCGGAACGAATTAAGCTCGTATGTAGAGGTACCACTGTATTAGCTTTTTATTTATGTTTTTAAATGGGAAAAAAATATTTTGATACCTGACAGATCAGTAAAAACCATCAAAAACGGAATTAACTGTTATATAGACAAAGTAAAAAAAGTATTTGCTTTAAAAAATAACTTTCAAGAACCCATTAGATGTCGTAAACAGCAATATGACAACATGGACGTGAGGCAACATCAACTGTAAACCTGAGTTCATTGAAAACACACAAAAACGTCCAAAAATTGTATTTTTTAATTTAATTTAATTCGTGCTCACCCATGAGTTTCTTTGTCAACCAATTGAAAAAAATCCTGGATGCAGTCCCACCTGTCTTCTTGGTTGTTTGGGTCTGTTGCCTGGTCTAAAAGAAGAAAATATTTCAAATAAAACACAATGATGTGAGCCTATTAGGCAACGAAAAAAATAAACAAACACCCAAATCAAAATACAAGAAAGTAAACTGCTTCCTGGCCATTCTGTTTCGATTAATACCTCACTTATTGCAGAAAATGTTTGACACTTTAACTCCACTATTTCTGTCAAAGTTCTTGTGAAATAGGGAACAACGTTATTCATGGTAACAGGATAAACCTAAGGCTTAAATATACAAAGTTAAAATTAAATAAACAAATATTAAGCACTTGGATGAAGGCAGTTAGTTCATCAAACCAAAGTTTGCAGGTTAGACAGAATTTACATTACATTATACACAATGTAAATGCTGCAAATAATAGTCATATTTTATGTAATGGTGATTAAAGTTGAAGTGAAATTAGACATCCAGAAGAATATCAAATCAGAAATGTCGCGTGAGCGTAAAATAACCAACTTCCTGTTGCAAAAGTTTCCACTAATATTTCCAATACGTTACACCGAATACATGACATAAATCCACGATGTCTTCAGTCGCCATCAAATGATAAAACTACGCTTTTCTTCATCAACGCCACGATTCAAATACCAAGCGATCTTTATTAAATTCAACCCGAAAACAAACAAACAAAAAAACCATCAACAAAAGTGCCCCAAACTGTTCGAAAAACACAATTTACTCACTTAAGCAGGACTCCAAAGTTGGATGGCTGTCAGCGTTCGCCATGGCGACTTTTCTGCAAGTTTTAGCGGAGGTAGTTGTCGAAGAGGACGAGACCAGAGATGGCAAAGATGTCAAAGTCGTGTCCTGCAGCGACATGTGACTGACACTCACGCCGGATTCACTAGTCACACTGTGTGTACATGCAACACAAACATGCACACTCAGGAAAGAATGAGTTATGAAGATGGATGGAGTAATACAGAATAATAGTACAATTTCTCTTAGGAAAACTATCATTGGGTTCGAGCATTCAAACCTCTGGTCCCAAAAATATGCATGCAAAGTTAATTGATCGCCCCTTAGGTATATGTGTGAATGGTTGTCTCATTGCATCCGGCGATGGGATATCCTCCAGCACCCCCTGCAACCCTAGAGAGGATGAGCGCTAGAGAAAATGAGTATACATTTGAATTATGACCTGCACAAACAGCTTAAACTTAGCCTACCTTCTGTTGCACTTCTCAGCTTCAACACCAGATGGATGTAGTCATTTGACACTTTTATTTAAACTTTTTGTTTAAATTTTGAATTATTAATCCTCATTGTATTAAAAAAAAAAAATCTGTACAAATGTTTTTTTTAAATACAATGAGGATTAATAATTCAAATACAATAGACAGTAGCAAGTCGCCCACACAGTTGTGAATGAAATTCTAGTTTTTTTACTTATATCAGAAGTTCATTTCATATAACCCTCTTAATATAATCACTTAAGTCATTTCAGATTTTTCAGGAAATACAAAAGACAACCATTAGTTGACGACACAATATTTACAAACAAGATTAATCAAAATGGTAGAATGGCACAATCTGTTTAACTGAGCATGTAGGCAATTTTACTAGGTAGCCAGCCAGCATCATGGACAGATGAGACAAAAAATAATATTTTTTTGGAAAAATGACTAAGGCGATGATTTTAAGAGTGTGCCGATTTTGCCTATATAATAGTCAGCAACAGTAATAAATGCCTCATTCAGAGCAAAGGAATTTGTGGTCATCTAGTTGGTCTCATGGAGCAGCAGAAGTTTCTTGAGTCGATGGACAGTCTCGGCAGGCCCCAAGGCCACCATCATCTCTGCAACGCTGGGTCCTTGCTACAAAGCGAATGAATCAAGGAAGAGTGAAAGAATCTAAACAGTACCAAACACCAAAGCCCTTTTAAAGACAAAATTCGGGTCATTTACAAACGACCGCATGGCATCCAACTGCTGTCTTTTACCTGCAATCCACTGAGAGTCAACCGGATCAGTCTCATCACATCTGGGTATTTGGTGCTTTTGATTTTCTTGGCCAGCGTCTTCAAATCTTGACTGATTTGACCCACGGCTCCCGCCTCGCCACGTTCTTCTGCTAATCTGCACAGTTTTGACGGGATATTCGCATACCTGTTAACCTCGGCCAATTCCTCCCCTTAATAATAAATGCAATTTTCCTTATTAAACGATACAAAACATACAAATGCAACGCGGCACATATTTACCCACATGGGTGCACTTAAAAGTTTAAAATTTTCTCCAAAGTGGACAGGGCGCCCAATCATTTGGTGCGCCTTGTGTATGCACTAAATTCCAGATCCTGTAGATGTTACTGTATGACGCTGACATTGCTTGCTGACGCGCTATATTTATATAGTGAAAAGGATGGAAGTGACTAACGCGCGTGCGCATATCATGCTTAAAGCATGACAATATTAGCAGTCGACGATAATGTTTTCATCTGCTACCAGTGACCGAGATGATCCGGATTAGAGCTGAAATGGGTCAAACGAGATCGGTATGACAAAAAACTTACTTGGGAAAAAAATCCTGTACAAAAGTACACGCGTACACAATTTGAAATGAACAAAAATGTATACAATACGGAGAAAACATAAGTTAAAAGGTCGCGCTGATACTCGTCGGCGGTTTCGTACTTGATTGCTAGCGTGGCAACGTGCTTGGCCTCGGTGGAGAGCACCGCCACCTGTTGACTGGAGAAGGAAGGACGGACCCACAGGTATGAGTAAGCGGGACTCACGAGCTCCCGCAGATAGGATATGTGACCCTTTAGACAGGAAGAGAGTAGTTTCAATAGGACTGGAGATTTTTTCTTTTTGCAGTTAACGTGATTACTGGTAACTTCCTGGTAGCTGTTGCAAGCAAGATTGCATGAGAAGAACAAACAGTTTACCCTCCGTAAGTGTAGAACCCGCCTGATGTAATCCTCTTGCAGGACATCTTCATCCTGGATCTCGCCCGAGAAGGCCCGGCGGATTTGTCCCTGCAAATCCTTTACTAGGGAAGCGCATTGCTGCTCGTCTTGGATTCGACGCTGCAGGTGAATTCTGGTTTAGACGTAAAATAGGAGTGTGATCGTTTCGACATTGGTCACTCATTGGATATTAAGATGTAAGCTAAATCTGCGAAATCATGGGTGTCCGACTCGGGTTGGTTCGCGGGCCGCTTTAAAGTCAACTTGATTTCACGTGGGCTGGACCATTTTAGATATAATTTTTAGATTTTTTTTATAAATGGATTAAAAGAACTGGATTAAAATCCCTGAATATTCAGTTTTTTATAGATCGAAAACAATGTGTATTTGAGCTTTTTTTTCTTCTTCATATTTTTAGAATTTACAAAATGATTTTTGAACTAAAAACACAGAAAAAAATGATTAAACAATTACAATTATTGATTTAAAAGGGGGAAATCAGGAAATTTAATATACACCTATACTCTTCATTTTAATTTGATCCTAAAACAGAAAGTCGGCACTCATGATTTACTTTCCCGGGCCACACAAAATGATACGGCGGGCCAGATTTGGCCCCCGAGCCGCCACTTTGACACGTGTGTTAAGTCATTCAAAATCAACTCATCATGATATATGATGAGGAAGGACAAAAGCAGGTGAAACAAATAGGATAAATACGAAAAATAAAGCTACAAAATAAAATGGAAAGCAGCAGAAACTCACTTGTTGAACTCTGGAAGTTTTTCAAGGTCGAGCAAAGCAGAGTGCGTCGTGATCTTCGAGGGGTTAAACTCAGAAATCAGCTCATTCAATGTCCTCCCCACTCGATTGGCTATCAGGAAAAGGAAAATTGTTTTATTATTTTTTTATTTTTTTACCATACGATATTTAAAACAAAAACTTGGAGCATCCATTACAAATAATTTACCACTCACTGCCGAATCCTGAACCGCAGTTGGTGGTGATGTCCAGCAGGGTCTCTGGGAGGACACCATCTTCCTGGAACCTTTGGATGAATATGTGCCCCTGCCTCTTGGATAGCTTGCTTCCGTCCTTGTTGGTCAGCAGCGGCAAGTGTCCGAAGACGGGAGGCCGCCATCCCAGGGCGTGGTACATCAGGAGATGCTTGGAGGTGGAGATCAGCCACTCGGAGCCGCGGAGGACATGACTGATCTTCATGTAGTGGTCGTCCACTATGTTGGCAAGGTGGTAGGTGGGGAAACCGTCTGCTTTCATAACCACTGGGTCACCTTCCACCTATTGAGAAAAGCATGCAGTTGTAAAATAACAGTGTTAATGAATCATTTCCAAAGATCAAATCGTTTTGATACTTTTTTTTTCCTTATTAAAATAGCCATAATTTTTCAGCAATTTATCAGTAATGATAACATTGCTTTGTATTTATGTATTGTTTTGCTTTAAGTGACCTTGTATACATATGGTAAAAAAATCTGGTCCAATTGGAGAAATATCTTCAAAAGAGAAGGATTTTTGTTTTTATTTGATTTTTACATTTTTTTTTTAATTGTTTTATTTTATTTATTTGTTTATTTTTATTTTATTTTGTATTTTATTCGTAACACCTTGAAATTGGTGATTTACAACCTCACTACCTGCGCCACCTCGTGCCGATTCCATCCAAAGATAAGATCCTCAAAGGGTTCCACTCCCTCTTGGAGACGGAACCTGATCACACCAGAAGCTCCCAGCGCCAGCTTCTCCTGAACCTGCTCGGCCCGAAGGTGTCGACACCGATTGTCGTACCTGTGAACGGAGGAAGACAAATGCCACCCACCATTTTTCTCGCCTGCAAGAGTCAGAATGTCTTTGCAAACCTTGGAGTCTGTCCTGTTCTCATAGCTTCTTTTTTCAGCAGCTCCAGCCTTTGAGGGGTGCAGAAACAGTGATACGCATGGCCGCTTTCCACAAGCCTCGAGGCCGTCTGTTTGTAAAGGTCCAGTCTTTTTGACTGCGAGTACGGCCCCAATGGTCCGGATCGGCCTGGACTCTCATCCGGAGGTATACCTGAGTGACAAAATCAACTTTGGAAGATTTCTAACAGGTGGAAAAGTGACCATTTTTCTCCTACCCGCCCATTCCAGCATGTCCTCAATGGCTTCAGCAGCCCCTGGCACCAGCCTGCTCTGATCTGTGTCTTCCAAGCGTAAAATGAAGGAGCCGCCATGTTTTTTGGCAAAGATGTAGTTGTAGAGGGCGGTACGGAGGCCCCCCAGGTGCAAAAAACCTGTGAAAAACAACACAAAGCTGCTGTCAGACTTGGGATTAATCATAGGTTGCCATTGACGGTAATATACGTCCAATACATTCCAATAGGAGAGGCTGGCAGCGGATGGACCTACTTTAAAATTGATTCACAACAGTGTGGTTATTGTTGATTAAACAAGTGAAGCTTATTATTTAACACTAGTGTCTTTGTGATGCAACAATTAAACAACAACAATAAATCAAAACAATATTTGTTTCAATAGTGTTCTTCATTTGGCAAGGTACAGTTAGCTGCTAGGTTTAAATTAAGGATTTTTTTGGGAGAAACTATTTGATTGTACCTGCATTTTGTGGTTAGAGGACTGCTTTAAAACAAATGGTTACAAAGATACTTTTAACAATAAAAAAGTTCAATCCTATCGCCATAAACGTCACGCAATAATAATAGAAAGTCATTGAATAGCCCCTGTACTTTTATACTAGTATTAGTAGTACTTGATGGTATCAAGTACGTACTACTAATACTAGTATCAGATACAGTGCTACTACTGATGTATTCTTAGGCGAGAGGGGGGCAGTACCTGTCGGGCTTGGGGCGAACCTGACTCGGACCTCGCTTCCAGCCGTGGTGGCACATCGCCTGCTAAACGCCAAGAAAATCTGGCGTTGAAACCGAACTTTTGAGGCAGCAAGCGGGCAAAGAAACCCGCTGAGAGGAAATGCACGGTTCGGGTGACAGCTTCTGAGCCACGACCGTGACATACTTTGATCGCTTCACTAAATTTTGTTGATCAAAATCTTTTTCAGATTAATTGTTCCGGCTGCATCAATTACTAAAAATGCACGGAACGCGACGTTTTCTTGAAGTAAAATATTGCAGATAGAAAAATTGACAGCTGATCGCACTCTAGAATATCACATGTAGAAAACGAGATATCCGATACAGGACGTGAGCCAAAGGACACGAGTGTCGTCACTTGTCGGCCATATTGCGTCAGTGGTTTTGGCTAAATATTACTTAAAATGGGGCGTGCACTTTGAAGTGCTCTAGATTGCAGTTTTCGAAAGGTATTAATTTTCATGAAAGTTAGGGGTGACGTCATAAAAAAATCTAAAATTTTATTTTTTGGGTGGACAAAAGTTGCCAGCCCAATGCGTCCACCAATGCAACATGGCCGCCAGTTAGTTATGCTGCCAACTGCACCTTTTAACATCTACTCTCATATGTGATATGTTGGGCTAGGCAGTCCAACATTGGTATCCGATTGGCTGATTTTCTTCTTTGGTATACACGTTGGATCGTTTATGTTACATTACTGCCACTCAACGGAAAAAACTATGTTTTCATCCAATGATTTCGTAAAGGAATACATTCCCCTAATTTATCTTTTTTTGGGTGGTCGTAAACTATGAGGATAAAAAATGAGTCAGTTACTGTGTTGAGATGTTAAATTACATGTCCAAACCAGAATACTTCTACTTGTTTTTAACTTCCTTTCTCCCTCATACAATTTATATAACTACTTTCAATAAGTAATCATTGAATGATTGTACTTCATTCTTTAAACAAATGTAATTTCACATATCCTCTGCCGTACCATTCATAAGAAAATCTTTTCAAAATGAATGAAAAGCAATTATCAAAATGCAATACAAAGCTGTCACACACAAGAATGAATCAATCCTGTTCATATTACCTTGTTTCATTCACCTCATTACAATCTCGCCAAAGTTACGCTTGTTTGAGTCTCATATGCAAACCAGTTATGCCACATTTGTTGGCCCACAGCACGCATGTTTACGTGACGAACAATGGAACACCTTTGAAACACCATACTGTACTTTACAAACTCCTTCCTGTTATTCATTATGCAGTTTCAAATCATATCTAGGACCTAATAAGCATGTCATTGGCAGCCACAAATTCAGAAAAAAATGACAAATTGCCCGATTTATTTTCCACGGGTATCAGTTTTCCACTTTCCCCTACGCGTGTGCAGGTATTACCCACAATAAATTCCCTCACCCGCAGGGAAGAATTACGGGTGAGTGGCTGAAAGCAGCCATCCCCAACAAATCTAAGCCCCTCCCACTAAGTCTACCCCTCCTTACACCTTGGGTGTGATTATCCCTCGCGCTCACTGGTACACCTGTTTCTCAGGTGTGAATACCATTTCGCTGACGAGTTGACGTGATTAGGTAAGGCAATAATGTATTTTAAATTTCACTCTTCTATTTTGACATTCTTCATAGTATTATCATTATTCATATTTTGCGTTGACTTTTTTGCGTAGATGAGAAATTAAGACTAATATTTTATGTTATGTATCCTTGGCAACAGTGTGGCAGTTGTGGAATACTCTGTCAAAAATAACAAAATATTATTATATATATGATATATATGATTTTTAGTGTTTTCTTTGAGTCACTGGAATTGACGGCAATAGACGTCCAAAGCATTTTGACGCGGAGGGACGGCAGAAAATGATCAATGCCACTTGGTTACAAATTGTATTATCATCAATGGCACTGATACATCCTTTCGTACTTACAATTCTAGTTTTAAAAGTAGTTTTTTTTTAAATGTTTGGGGAAAAAAACATTTGGCAAATTATTTAAGCTATTTAAAAATACAAAAAAATGTACTCATCTCTTAATATTTATGGGTATATGGGAATTAAAACTGTTCGTTAAAAAACAATTTAGTTTAAAATTGGAAACTTGTGAAATGATATTAAGTTATTTCACAAGTTTCCAATTTTAAACTAAATTGCTATTTAAATAGCTATTAATTTCTAACTAACTGTTGGCTAATGCTAATAAAACTCTATACAACACACTATCTTATCATGCTCATTTTGTAAGAGAATTCTAGTTGAGGAATAAATTCCAAGTCCTTAAATAATGATTGCCTTTTAAATCACCCTCTATAATTTTTAGGCCATCTATGTGATGAAATAAATTGTGGGTTTCCTTCAAAATGATTTAAAAGAATTTCATCAAGCCACAAATGTTTATCCAACGTCAACAAATGGTACAATTGATGCTTTTGGCTCTCTCACAAAGAGCTTAATGCAAAAGTGGAATGGCTAATTAGTGCGTGACAAGGTCGTTTGTCACATGAGATTGTTCCTATCTAAACAATTTGAAAATAAGCCAACTAATAATAGTTACAAAACATAGGATGACAGTGACTGTTTATTATTTGTTTCTCCCTATGAAAAGCAAATGTTCATCTTTCTGAAAGTGAATACAAGTGAACAAAACTATTCCTTCCTCTATTTTCCACTTTAGTTCAAATACACATGTCAAATTTACTTCCGGGTTAATCATCCATGATTTAAACTGACTTGTTTCCTTCTTTCTTTTTAGACGGCTTTTAAGTCTCACATTATTTAACGGCTACATTATCCTTTTTTTTTTTAATTCAATGACTATTTGAATCGTGATTACTTGCAACAAAAACAACGAATCACGATCTTAGTCAAACCCTTTTTTTATCCTCATGCTATTATGGCGATTAAAAAGATGAATTGCTAACAGACTAAAATCAATTGAAAACAACAGTCTGCTTTCTACCTTTAAAATGATTTTTAGACTGGGAAATGATGACAATGCGATTAATCGCGATTAATCTCGCTGTGGCCAATTCATTCTTTAGAAACAATCATTTGAAACGAGAACACGTTTTGCCCCGATTACGGTATTGTTGTTTTTTCCAAATTAAGCATTATGTGGCCTTTGTGTTCCTATGCTAAGCGTGTTGAATTTCAGCATTCTTCTCGCGGGGCAGACAATGCACCAAAGAAATTGTGATGTAATGACGATGAAGGTCATGGGTGTTCCTGAAAAGTAATCTGATGGCCGCTCCCTGATTTCTATCTGCTGATCACATTGCAGCCAACGACTGTCTGTGATGATCAAAAATAGAAAATGCCATTTCTGGAAAAATAGTCTTAGTGTGGCTGACTTCTTGTAAAGGTTTTTTTAGTCACTTCCTATTCATTTTAGGGCATTTCTAGCTCACTTCTTTGTTAAATCATGGTTGTCATTGACGCCGCTTGACGTCCAATATATTTTTTGCCATCTTAAAATGGATTGGACATTGTTGGAGTGATTGTGTTCAAAGAATGAACTCACTCGTGCTTTAATTATTAGGTGTAAACATGAATTTATGTCTAAGCTAACTATAGAAAAACCCTCAGGAAAGATATTTTTTGGGGGGGGTTAGGTGGGTCTCGGATGGTTTAAGAATTTCTAAGCCTGCAGGCTCAAAAGTCACCGTTTTATTGGTGTCACGTGTTAAAAAAAGGAACTTTTGCATACAAGGATCAGATGACCTATAATGAGCCTAAAGGGTTGCCCCACGCATCATTGCACCAAAATGGCCGCTTATTGCGCAACAAGATGGAACTCAATATTAAGACATGATAAAATAATAGATTATTTTTAAGTTAGGTCACTTACTTGTTGATTTAGAATAGTTTCAGGTCAATTCCAGTTGATTTTGGCTCACATCCTTCACATTTTGAGGGATTTCCTCAGTCATTTCCGCGTCAATTTCGGCTCCTTTTTAGACACTGGAAGTGAAAGGTGATGTTTTTGTTAAATTTAGGTCAAAAAGTACACTTTTCGATAAGAATATGCAATTTTTGTGTGAGTTAATTTCCAGAATTTGTGTGTAGATTTATGAATTGGATCCCCAAAAAAGTAGGACAAGATATATTTAGAAATTTGTTTTTAATGGTGTAAATCCCTGTTTTTTCCAAAAAAGCTAAATGTTGTGATGTTGGTCCATCTTTAGATTTTGCCTTTTGACACATTTTCTTGGTTTTCCTACCCAGCGACTCCACCTCATGAGACCTGCATCATCATGCCACCACGCTCCATTTTCTTGCTGATTTACCTCGTGTCTGCTTGTTTTGGTAAGCGATCTGCTGGCTTAAAAATTGAGATTTTTACTAATAAATGCGGGGGGGAAATCCAAATCTATTCTTTACTGGAAAATTCCAATTCTGGCAAAATTGTGTGGGAATACTTTCACGGATGTTCGGTGAAATCTCGTTGAAATTAGGGTCTTTCTGTTGTTTTTAGGGC
The DNA here is from genome assembly GCF_051989625.1 of Stigmatopora argus. Taxonomy (NCBI): domain Eukaryota; kingdom Metazoa; phylum Chordata; class Actinopteri; order Syngnathiformes; family Syngnathidae; genus Stigmatopora; species Stigmatopora argus. Next base: position 16,027,954 of record NC_135393.1, read on the forward strand.
TTTTCCCCGTCACCTACTTTTAATTTAGGGCAAGTTTTTTGTAGATTTGGGGACATTTCCATGTCACGTCCAGTTGATTATGGGGCAATTCCGGTCACTTTTTGTTGATTTAGCGTGGATTCCTGTTCAGTTTGGTGCAACTATCGGTCACTTTCTATAATTTTAAAGACCACTTCCTAATTTTTGGGCAATTAAGGGTAATTTGCTATTGATATTGGGGAAATTCTTAGTCTCAGCCTATTAATTCCAGGCAATTTTTGGTCATATAAGGGTTCATTCCAGATGATTTTGGATCAGTTTCTATTGATTTTTAGGGAAATTGCTATTGATTTGGGGCATACCTTTTGTTTTTAATGTGAAGTCTGACTAGTTTGGTGAAAAGTTAGGATAAGAAAAACGTGGTTGTTCTCGGGAACGGGAAAATGACGCAACAATTTACTCAAATGTACACTTATTTTTTTCTCACAACAGGAACATCAAGTCAACAAATGTAAGTTCCCCAAATTAAACTAATCTGTCATTTTTTTTTACCTTTTGTAATCCTCTTAACATTACTGTGATTTTTCCATCATTTCGCATGACCGACACAGAGACGCAACCTGCAGCTCAACCGGCCGAGTGAGTAAAAAAAAAAAAAATCAAAAGTGACTCATCAGAAAGAATTTGTTTGATAACCGTTTCACCGAATTTACGGTTAGGATAAAAAGGTTGGCACATAAAAGGTCTAAACATTTTCTATTTATATATATTTTTTTCTGAAGGAACAAGTGTCATGCTTCCTACAATGTGCCGGTCTGCCCGCTTCAGATACGGGAAAGGAGCACATGCGAAACCTGAAATCAATGCTGGAAGCAGCGGTGGACTTGTACACCTTTATGGTAGGTTTGGCCCGAGATTACCTGCCACGACGGAATGATTTGCGGAATGTCGTGCCGCCGATTTCCATCTGATGAATTCCTATCTATTCTTTGTGGACCACTCAAAACTGACATGGAATTTTTTTTTTGAAACAACAAAGACATTTTTTTCTTATACAATGGGCGTGAAACTCAAGGGAGCCAAATTAATTTGAAAGAAAACCAACTAAGATAATTATTATTAATTTAAAAAAAAAAACTTAAGTATTAATAATTAAAATAATAGATATTTTTTAATTATAGCCCAAGGATAACAGAAATCTGAATGTGTTATTTGACTTTTTAAAAACTGAAATCAATATATTTTGAATGTAAGAATAAAATAAAATATTTAATATAGTTAAATAAATGAATAAAACAAAGAAAAATAGGAATCAATTTTTTTTCTTTAAAATGAAAAAAATATGTTAAATAGAACAATAGTAACTTTCTCCACCTACCTTTTTTAATGCAACATTTTTAAAAATATAAATCAACATATATAAATGATAATGTTCAAATCACGTTCACCCAAAATATCAATCAGTGAATTAACCAACGATAACAGTTCAACACTGCATATTTTCATTGCAGTTTTGTTTTGAAAAAATATGTCTAATCACAGTAAAACATATTTGCCTTTCCAGATAATATTTCCCCTGTCTGAAATATTATCAAAGTAACCACCACATAAAGTTCCTTCAACTCCATATTTTTTTTACTAACCTTCAGTAATATTACGTTGTGACAGCGGTCCAGTGCGAGTGGCGCACAAATCATCCTGGAGGGCGCCCTCTTTTTGGACCCCCACGCAGAGCCTTTCCACAATGAAGCCTTGGTAGAAATGTGGATGGAGGTCAAAATGAGACCACTTTTGAAGTCCATCAACAGACACGTCCTGGCCTGCCTCAGCACCAAAAACCTTAGCTGCGCCACCTACCAAACCATGTAGGTCCGCCGTCTTGAAGGAAGCGGGCGCCATCTTCTGAACGCTCCACTCGCTTCCGACAGGGTGAAGGAGTTCAGCCATTATTTCTCCGAGATGATTCCTGCCAGGCAGAAGTGGATCTACTCATTCTTCATGTATCCCTTCCTATCAAGAGAGGGAATCAATGGTAAGGGGGGGTGGGGCACCAATGGGTGTGGCCAAAAAAACTTTTCCCATTTGTCCCACTACTGAACATATGACTTATGATGTGCAGGTTGCGTGAATCCAAACGAGAGCAGTGAAGAATGGCTGATGAAGAATTTCGGTGCCTTCAGTGTCATGGCTCGAATATACGACTTCCCGGCGCTCAACATGGTTTTCAGTGGCGTGAGTCTGACTCTGCCTCAACTCTTGAAAACTAATGGACACCCTTGAATCCTTTCATTAACGTCAAAGGCACAGCCCAAAAAGTTAAGCACTCCACCAATAGGTTCTGTCTGGTCTTTTTCTCAAACCAGCTGGAAGTTCTTCACCTGCTCTCTCCAGAGCAGAAGGCAGAACTACTTTTGAGACCAGAGGTGGCGGGTTTGACCAACGACTCCATCTCCCTGGTCTTCCACAGTTTGATGATGGACACTTATCATTCTGGATGGAATCACAACTGGACCGAGCCTGGAATCGACAAACCCCCGTACGAACCGAATTTACCTGCCTCTCCCCACAACACGTTTAGAGAGGTACCAATCCACTGTCTGAGAAACCGACACAAGGACGAAAGAATTCTTCTGAATACCTTTGTTCTCTGATCCACTTCTAGGCAATCCGAGGATTGACAATGGCTGCCAAACCCATTGGCAGTTTAATTCATAACTTTGTCACTCTTACCAAACAGGTACAAAGATTCCTTTATTGGTTGCGTACACGCGCAAAGAAAATGGTTGCCATATTTTCTCACATATGCGCCGTATTTATCGCAACAAAAAATGACTGAATCAAGGGTACGGCTTATATGCGCACAAATTAGACTCGACATGCACAAAACTGCAAGGTGACAGACGAAACGCCATAACGCAAGACAATGCGTCTGATACGGTAATTTATTTCAAAATAGAGAAAATATAAACAGATAAAGCGCTAAACAAAATTTATTTTAACTGCTATGGACAGGCTTCCTGGTTGTACTGCTCACCTGACTTCCTTTTTGAATTTGTCTACATCCAGCAGACGATGCTTTTGATTCATACAGAATCTCAAAATACCACGTGCAATGATTTTTCTTAAGTTTCCCTTCAAAGTAACACATTTCTACTCCTATTAAAACCATGAATATGAAGGTGAAATTGTGAATTTCGTCCTATACGAGGGAAATTGTAAAATTCTACGATTTGAAGGCAATTTTAAGTACACGGCTTATACGCAGATGCGGCTAATATGCGAGAAAATACGGTACATTTATAGTCGAATATAGGTAGCAAAAGAGTTCAGAAGAAAAAAAAATATGGGTAATACAATCAAATCCAATCTGGCCTTATAGTACAGAAGGGTTTACTTGACTCCATTTCAGCGTAGATACAGTCTGTCCAAAAAATGCATTGACGAATATCACAAATATCTTTTTCTAGAACGACGTTTCGGCTATAAGCAGCAGCATGCTGATACAGATGGCACTCAACTGGACTCTGGCGGAGATAGCAAGTCACTACACAAACACGGCACCCCTCCCCGCCCTGGATTCGCCGAATTCGGACGAGATGAACGCCTGGTACAAACGTGTCGTCTTGCCCGTTCTGCGGAGGTTCTCCGACGATGACGAATACCTTATGGGCGACAGCCTCATGCTAGTATTCTACCACATCTTGTACGTCCCCCTAACATCTCTCTACGATTTGGATTTGAACATCAATTCCATTTGAGTGAATTTCTTGCAGCCAATTGGATCAGAACACGGACCATGGAATTTACGACGTCCAGGATATTTGCAGCGTCACGCTTGATGGAAACCCTTGCGGGGTATTTGATTTTTTTTTTAAATCAATCTCATTTCTATTTGCCAAACTCTTCCTTGTTTTCTCTTTTAGTTGACTGACGTGGTGGAAAACGTGGCACAAATCATGCACTGCGCTGCCAGAAACCAGCTGACCATGTCCGAGGAGAACATCATGAAACTGATTTTGGAGCTGACGGAACGTCTCAACTTACTGATACAAGAATTTGCCACTGCTGTGAGTCCATCAATCAACATAATTATGTATTCTATTCGGTTTGCAGGACATTTGAGTAATGTCAAACAGAAGAGATGATTGAATTTTGGAATCAAAAGGTCACAGAGATCAGAAATGGAATTTCGTAACCACTTGACGTGACAAAATAGCCTATTTTACTCAAATTTGCAGGGTGGCTGATATGCTGAGAGGACAAAGAATAATGACATTTTAGTCAAACACCCGCACTGCCAAATATAGCAATGCTTTGAATTTGGCTGTTTAGGAGGAATTTTGCTCTCAGTCTTTGTATAGGTTTTATAGTCTTTTACAGCCATCATACTTATATATGTAGAAGGAAGTCAAGTTATTATTTCATTAATCTAAATTAAATAAGAATATTTGCATATATGCTAGAAAAGGGGGAGTGGCAAAAAGTGTTGGCTTGCTCCATTAAGTCACATCTTAAGGCACCACACTCTACCTTTACCCAATGGATCTACATGACTTTAACATAAGCACTTCTTTCCTGCTTCCAGAACTTCACAGAGGTAGCGTCTGATTTCCACCAGATTTTAAGCGAGGCCGATTCCCCGGGCCTCACTGCCGAAAACCTGCGAGACCCAAAATTCGTCACCATGTGGTTCTACATCAAACTATCACCCCTTCTTCCCTACATCCCTACTGACTTACTCTCCTGTTTGAGCTCCAACAGCTTCTCCTGTCCCGCCTACCAAACCCTGTGAGTTCACCACAGACTTCCTCCACCGCGGCATACGGGAAAAACGGGAATCTGTGCCCAATGTTTCCACTAATAATATCGCTTGTTGCCTTGCAGTGTTGCGCTCCTCAGCGGACACTTGGGCTACTGGGATTTCTATTCGATGCCCCACCAAAACATATACACACACTTTATTTCCCCCTTCCTATGGCATCAAAACATGTCTGGTAAGTAAAGAACTTAACTCACCTTTGAAAGGCTTATCTTTTGAAGACTGTCTGTAGAGAGAAGAGAGAAAAAAAGATGGGCTAGATAATGATGTGTCCATTGCAGAGACATGTTTCTCAGCGAATAACAGCAAAGAGTGGCTGCAGAAGAATTTCGGTGCCTTCTCGCAGGTGGCAAACATCACCGATTTCTACGACCTCAACCCATACTTCTCAGGCGTGAGTCAAGCGCATCACAACACACCCGAGTGAATGCTACCGTGTTTTGAAAATGGTTTTTTTTGTCTCCCTAGCTGGAAGTTCTGGACCTGTTGTCGCCGAAACAGACGGCCCAATTGATGGTGTTACCTCTACCCACTCCGCCCGAGAAGGAGGAGATTGTCAGGGAGGTGTTTGACTTCTTGCTGGAAGCCCCCAGAGATAGGATGCTTACTGAAGTTCTGTACGAGGCGTTTCGGCTGGCAACGCGGGTAACTGCTTCCCGAGTGTGACAATTTTGGTAGTATTTGAGAATCAGAAAGTGAGCCAAAACGTGTTGCATTTTTGTAGCTCAACGTTAGCTGCGCAGTCTACAAACCCATGTGAGTAATTTTTCAATATGACTCCAGAAAATATTTTGTTATTCTTTTGTCATAATCTGGTCCTGCATCTTTTTAGCCTTGAAGAACTCCAAGATGTTATCGCGTCCGTGCCTCCTGACATGGAATCCGTCATTCGGCAGTTGATCGAATATGTATTACGAACGACGCCAGAAGGTAGAAAAGCCTGTCGCATGGAGACAAAATATTGCATTGACCGCATGAGCATATTTGGGGTTTGAACATGTCATTTCTCTGTTTCTCTCCCAGAGTGTGTGCTGGAAAATATCAAGGTGAGCTTTTCTAGACCTCCATGTACTTTACATTGAATTTATATTCAATTTCTGTACAACTTTTAATTTGGTTTGTTCTTCCACAGTGCTTGAACATCCAGGTTAACGGTAAGGAGTCTTTTGGATGTCAGCATATTTACGTGGAAAATACAATGCAGTCTTTAAGACAGATTTTCTAACATTTTACAGCTGATGATGTCTGCAAGGGAATCAACAGGTATAAATTAAATACCGTCCGTCGTCACGCCGCGTGTTGCCTCCTGCTATGCTAACGTGCTAACGTAATAATGCCGCAGCTCCGACCTTCATTTGGCACTGAGCGCATCTTCAGACGTCCCCTGCAACTTCAGCCTAGAGGAATATGCATGTGCACAGGTGACATTTTAGATTTATTACAATTTATTGAAGGGACCAGGCATCCAATCCATTGTGACCGAGAGGGCTGGCAGCAGTCGATGTTTTTACTACTTCGATATTGTCGTCCCCCAAATCCAGCTGGAGAATTTCACGGCCAATCAGCTGGCGTCTCTACTATTGTGTGATCTGCCTGGTGATAGCAAACGTTCCATCGTGCTGTGGAAGGTCCTGCTGAGTAAACTTTCCAACATCTTGGATCCGGCTTTGGACATCTTGGCCAGCATGGTTAGTGACGGCAGTCAGCATGGTAAAAAAACAATTGAACCAATTGGAAATAAGTCTGTCGGTCTTTCGTGCAGCCCGAGAATGTTATCGTAGCGTCAGCGCCCGAGATTCTGGACGTGATCGCGGATCTCCGTTTGGCACTGCTGAGCGACGAAGATCTGAACAATAGCAGCGTCCTCGTCAAGTGGTTTTCGGAGCGCCTCAAGCACTTTCTGCCGTGGGCGTCGCCCAATTTCCTGCGCTGTCTTAGTAACAGGAATCTCAGCTGCCAATCGTACCAGCAAATGTACGTAAGCAATGGAAAACGCTGAAAACCCCTTATAACATCACTGGAATTTAAAAAAAAAATGAAACTGCTTCCGCTCCAGCTTGGAGATCTTCAAGCAAGCTTTCGACGACATCCCAGCATATCAGCAATTCGTGATCTTGAATGAATTCATCTTGAATTTCCTGTCTCGTCCATTCTCAGGTCAGCTTGTTTCCAACGTCCAATCGGTGAATGATCATGGTTCAGTGAACATATGGATTAAAGTGGGCAAAAATCTTTTTTCTATAACAAAACATTGCCGAGGCTAAGATGGCAGTATTCAAGGTGGTTCATTCGGTTAAGGGAAAATCCACCTCTTTTCATTAATTGGTCAAATAAATCCAGGTGAAGCCAGAAATGAACATGTCTGCTTGACTGTGCACAGGGCCGGGTTGCCTTTTGGGATTCAACAACAGCGCCGAGTGGCTGATGGCCAACGTGGGTGTGTTTTCCGAGTTTTTAACCCTGGAGGATATTTTCCAGCTCAATCCAGATTTCACTCCTGTGAGATGCCGTCTTTAAAATCAAACAGAAGTGACTTTTTCCTGACAGTTTCGCTAACAACGTGGTGGTCGCGGCCTCTTTTTAGCTGGAAGCCTTGTCTGTTCTGTCCGAGCAACAACAAGTGGACCTCCTCTTCAGTCCGCATCCCGGTCTCCCAGAGACCAACGTCATCATCAACGAGCTGTTTGATCACCTGACCGGGTCGCCCGAGGAAGTTTTAAGAATCCCACGATTCCTTCGCATCCTCAGTAATGAGCTTCGACCGGTAAGGAATAATCAGTCGCCGGTTTGAATGACTGAGCCATTCTAGAAGGTCACGGTGTTTTCCCTTCTTCCCTTTTCCAGCCGTACGGTAGAAACCTTTCTTGTTCCTCGTACCGAGCGCTGTGAGTTTACACCAAGTATTTTTCCCACTGATATAATTCGGTAAGATTTTCATGCCTCATTTTTACCTTTGTCGCCTTGCAGTTTCGCGAGACTTGATTTGGCCGTGGTCAGCGTTCCACTCCACGTGGCGTCGTCCATCACTAGCAGCAAATTGGAGTTGGCCTATTTCCTCCCACCTGGTGAGACGGTCGCAAATTAGAATAGCATTAACCTCCTATGACCTGGCGTCCACGTGTGGACATCACGTTTTTGGTTGTCAAAGACTACAATGTTAAATTTTGCACTACAAGTGCCTGGCGTCCACTTACGATGTGGTCATCATTTTTCTCAGAAACTGTAAAAAGATAATTCTCTTTTTACACTCATCAGGTCCCAATTAGCCTAAATATCAAAGACTTGCAAGAGTCTGGGTCTTAGGAGGTTAAACGATGGAGAATGCAGAGTACTATATTGCAATCGCTACACTGTGTGGCATGAATTGTTTTTTATTTATTTAAATTTTGTTCCATGTATTCTTCCAGGCTGCAACATATACAGCGGAGAGGTGATGAACCACAACAGTTTTTTACTTCTCAACTATGATTTATAGCATTATGGTATAACAATACTTTTTGTTTTTTTCCATCCTCAGTGCACTGTTACCCCTATCAATGGTAAGCCCGTCTTAAAACTGTGTGTAACATAATACTTCAATGTCAGTCACTTGTTTTATGCTGTTTACAGAAACTGAGATATGCATGGGAGTCAACACGTAAGTTCACACCACACAGCCTTAAATTTCTACTAGAATCAACAGGAGAGTCTAGTATGAACTCTCACGATGCCATTTTTCCAAACAGCACCGAACTCCAGCACTTACTGGACAATGGGACGCAAGCGGGGCGTTTCTGTGACTTTGCCTTGGAACAAATTGCGTGCGCTTCGGTAAGCTTCGTGGTAGAATGGCATTTTAACGTGGCCTTCCTTCGGCGGTCATTGACGAGTTCTGTCCTTTGGTGGCAAAGCTGATGGCGCTGACAGCCGAGGATCTGGCCGCTGTCTTTTTGTGCGAGCGCTTGGCTGACGATAGCAGGACTTTACCCGTCTGGAAGCTCCTCCTCAGCAAATCCTCTTACTTGCTGAATCAGTCTCTGGACATAGTCGCCAACATGGTAGTCAAACTTGCTTAACGTTGACTGGTGACGGACAAGACAGGCCAATGCATGAGTTTTATTTTGCAGTCGTTTAACCCCTGGAATCCCGCGGCCTCTGTGATTTTGGACGCTATCCGTGAAGTCCAACTGGACGTCTTCCCCGAAAACTATGTCAACGATCCCGACTTGGTCGGACTCTGGTTTAACCGCAGGCTTCGTCCGTTCCTCCACGCTGTCTCGCCTGACTTTCTGTCATGTCTGATCACCAAAGATTTAAACTGCACCAGCTTCCAACAAATGTAAGACATGGGAAAGGGCGATTTGAGTTATGGGCATCATCGTGGAAAAGATAAAAAAGATTTATATCTGAAGGCACAACTGTAATTGCAATTGACAGCGTGCGATCTCTGAGTCACGTCCAGCCGAACATGAGCCTCCCCGTTCAGGTGTCAGTTTTTACACGCTTCATCAAGATCTTCTTGACACGCAAGGACACAGATGGTGAGTTCTGTGGATTCCTGATCCGTCTTTTAGTTTTGATACTCTATTTTTGCTGTCCAGATCCCGGCTGCACGGCACACAGCGCCAACAGCAGCGAATGGTTGCAGTTGAATTTGGGCGCCTTCTCCCATCTAGCGCAATTCAGAGAACTACAGATGCTCCACTCCACCTTCTCCGCGGTACATTTTCCCACTTATTTTGCTTGTTTATTCAAATGCCAAAATCTAATTTGAACCTCCGTGTGTGCAGTTTGAGGCCTTGCCGTTACTGACGGTGAGACAGCTGGCTGACCTGTCCTCCACCCCGGGTCTTCTCAATAACTCCGTCCAGGTTGCCATGGTTATGCAGCATGTCTCCGACCAATCTCTACCTGCTTTTTTCGATGACTTTTCCCCAACTGCCTTGGTGGGTTGTAGAGGGAATTCAGAACACACCAACTCTGATTGGAAACATTGTACAATCGGTCAAATTTTCTTGAATTGTTTTCCTCTCACGCATCTTGCAGGGCCATGAGTATCCCACCGCGGTTAGGTCAGCCATGTTAGATGTCGTGTTCGATCGTGCTGGGCTCTCTGAACCGTCCGTCAATGATTCCGTGGTCTCAACATGGCTCCAAGATCGATTGCCCCCTCTTCTGATCAGACTGTCTCCACGGCATGTTTCACCCTTTTTCCAAATACTGGCGGGAAAAAACTGCAGCGTCGAGCGTCAAGGGTACGAGGAATCGGTTAAAACTTGTATTTGTCTTGAATTCTTAGTCACTGTTCTTGTTGCTGCCTTTGTCAGAGTTAAGGCCCTCAACTTTACCATCTCAACTCTAAGTGAAGTTACACAAGATGAAGTACACGACCACATCATTCAGGCCCTCAAAGGTAACGCTACTATTTCAACTAAAAATGTCCCATTTGAAAAGAAAATAGTAGAATATCCTTCTTTCATCACCTCGTTTTTGATTGCACTAGGATCAGATCCCCTTCGTTGCTACAGCAACAACCAAAGTTACTTCCGCTTCCTGGAGACTTCATTCATGGAGTTCCGGCTACCCAACCTGACAACCTTCTTGTCCCTTATTCCATCGGGCAGGCTAAAAGAGGTATGTGTTTACTAGTCAAATTTATGGTAAATAACCCATCATGGCTCTAATCGACTTTGTTTCAGTTGGTGAACACAATGACTTTATCAGAGCTTGGCAGCTACCTCCGCCAGCTTGACAATGTTGATACCGACACGCTTTGCTCCATCTTCAGCAACTACCTCGACACACCTATGTTCTTGGAGAAGGTTTGTACTGTACACAGTAACAGACCTTTAAGTAGTAGCAACTACAAAGAATCAAATCAAAGGAGTGAGCTGAGAGGAATTTATCACTGCAGGAGTCACTCCCGGCAAACGTTCGGAGGGCGACGCTACCTTGTGTCTGGCCGATTGCCCTCAGCAGCTCCACCAGGTCTGAGGTGGAAGCCTGGTTTGACCGACGTCTCGTCAACTACTTGAATTTCCTCACGAGAGATCTCGTAAAAAACGTCACGACCTATAACACCTCTTGCCTGGCCTTCCAAAATTTGTAGGTGTCTACACTCCACTGAGTTATTTATGTCCAGACATTTTTTCATGGGAAGTACTTTACTTTTGTTTCAGTGTCTCGGTTCTGGGCACCTTTAACTTCTCCGCTGTGGACTTTGTGAGGCGAGATGTGTACGATACCATCAACACTTACCTCAACTCAGGTTTGTTCTTTATGTTCTCTCAAATCTGGATGGGAAGAGTTTCAAGTAAACATTTTTTGTAACAGCGTCGGAGCCAAGGTGTTACGATCCAAGTGACCCAGAGCTCAACTCGACTGCGTGGTTCGCGGAATACATCGGACCCTTTGTTGAATTTGTCACTCTACGAGATCTTCTCACATTCGGGTCCACAGAGGTACTTCAAGGACTATTTGATCACTCTGCCGACATACACGTGTGTGTTGAAACAGTTCTTTGTCTAAAGGTTCTCCAGGTTTTCACGGTGGACCATCAGAATATTGCCATTTTCAACCAAACGGAACCTCCAGTCAACGTCAGCAGATTCTACACGGAGTTGTTATACACGCAGGACAGCAACTTCAACCCATTGTTGTGAGTACTCGTTGTCCATTTAGTCGCCATTCTTATTTGGAAATGGAAAGTTCATTGGCTCAATCGTATTGCTTCCCCCGCTTGTGACATTTTGCCACCACCTCCATTCATGGCATTGACGTCCATCATAACTTCGCAGCCTTCCTCTGCTGTTTCGCTGCTTCGTGCCAGCGATGGCGTTTATGCAGTTGTCCCCTAAAGAAAGCATGATCATTCTCCAAAACCTGACCAATCTCTGCACTGACCTGGATCCACAGGTTAGCTCCAGCCTCTTTACACTATTGTTCAACAGTACATATCAACTCTAGAAACCTTTGTAATCGTCTGCCAATAGGTGAGTGTGGCGTTGGCAGGTAACTTGGGAGACGAGATTGATGCCGCAGCCATCGTGGCCCTCGGCAAAGAAAGCAGAGGTATCTCTGTGGGAGACCTCAAGAAGATCAACCCCATGGATCTATATGAGGCCCTCGGCACCCTGAGAATTGTGGGGACCTGGCGTATTGGACAGGCAAAGGCCATTATTGGGGCTCTCTTGTCCTCTGGCCTCATACAGGTACAGTTTTCTCTATAGCCAGAGGAGGCGGAAATACAAACACTATCTTTTTTTTCCTACAATGATTGCTGTGTCACCAACCTTCGCCACCAGATCAACAACGCAACGTCGCTGTTGAGTCTGGGTACCCTCAGCATAGGCGTGCCTTCAAATACTATGAGCAACATCGAAGGATCCGATCTTATAACAGCCTCCCAGGACCCCATGTTCCTGACGCACTTCATGAACGCCCCACAGGTCATCCGACAGGTGTTTGTGCGGCAGGTAGGATGCGACTGCAGTCTTTGGGCATTTTGAAGCCTTTTTTTTCAACGATACCAGGTGGAAAAGGATTTCTCTTCCTATCTAGATCATCTCAGGCAACAGCGATAGCAATGTCCTTGTGGAGAACGTTCCAGACGATTTGGGGACGGAGATACCTGGTTCGCTGCTTTTGGACTTTCGTCCAGATGAGGATGTTCTCACTCGGATCAACAAGAAGAAATGGAAACGGGAGCAGGTGGGGACTCCTGACAAAACCTTTGGGAATAGCCAATATTATTTTGATGTCATTGACCCCAATGACTTCAACCATTGTTGTAGGCCAGCTTGTTCTTTGAAGTTATTGCGGCAGAATCGGCGACAACGTTGCTGGGAAGTGCGGACAAGTGAGACTCAAATTTTAAAGCTTTACGCTGGTATTGCATTTGATCGCACTAAAGTGGCGGTTCGTCCGCAGTTTGTCGTCGTCTGTGTTAATAGGCTTTACGTGCACTTCGGTGAGGAACTTGAAACAGTCGCAGGTCAGGAAGCTGATCCGCGCGTGCCGGAGGAGTGGCGAGAACAGGGTCAAGCTGGTTGAAACTCAGGTGAATATTTAACCTGTGATGTTGCCTTCCTGGGCTATTTAAAGAAAAGTGACTTGACTACTGTTTGACAGCTAACCTGCATGTACAACATAATAAATAACGGGTCAGACATTAGCAGTTTCGGGCTTTACCCACCAGATATGCTGCTCTACTACAAGTAAGTTCTTCATCATCAAGGTAGAGTGGTTTGTTTGCAGTGACTGAAATTTATTTGGTTTGGTTTTCCTCTTTAGTTACTCGCTGGTGCCGCCGGATGACTGCAGGTCTTACTTCCAAGAGCTTTCAGAAGCCGACTTTTCTGTCTTTTCTCCGGTGCTCGCCGGCATACCGAGCACTCTTTTTGAACATGCCAAGGACTGCCTGGTGAGTCGGAGTTGGGGTAATACCCAAAGATCCTTTGTGTTCAGTTATGGAACATATTTTAACATTGGAATGTTGTACCTGCTTTTCCCAAGGGAATTACCAGCCCAAGCTTGACCGAGGACAATATATCTGTGTTGGGGAACATGTGTTGCACTCTGAACGACACTTACATTACTGACTCGGACGAATCCATCCTGGGGAAACTTCAGAACTGTCCGGAGCTCAGTCCATCCCAAGTCGCTGGCGTAGAAGCCCTCCTGCAAAGTGGCAAAACAGCATTTGGGTTAGCCGAAAAATTCTAGACTATTCATACTATATTTACTGTGCCACCCTCTGTGTTTTCTGATGTATTTTTATGTTTCTAACCAGCCCCCCATCAAACTGGAACATGACAACCTTAGACGAACTTGGAATGTTACCTCTTTTTATGACGTCTAGCTTCTACGACAACTTTGACCGAGTACGTAGTGTTTTTTTTCCACAATGGAAAATTTCCCTGGCTCGTTTAGAATCACAAGTTAATCTGTTTGACTCTTTGTTTTGAAGGAAACAAAGCGAAGTTTTTTGGAGGACTTTTTGAAAGTTCTCAGGGAAAACGGTGTGGATAAACAGAAGCGGAAGCGCATGAGGAGAGAAATCAGGAAGTCCATTCGAAACATCGTCAAGCGATCACTTGGTTCGTTCCTTTTTTAAAGAGCATTCGGTGTGAGTTGGGTCCCCACTGTTGACTGTACACTTTTTACCATGTAGACAACGAGTGTAGAGTAGGGTACATCACAGCCGTGACCATCAGCGACGAGACCTTCCCCTTCGACTATGACGACGTCGATCAATTCGACTGCTGCCTCAACGCCAGCGTCGTTCGCGACAACTTGGGCGCCATCACGGAAAAAGTGGACCAAGACGACTTCCTCGGGATTGTTCTGAAGAAACTGCGAGAGGTACGCGACACTTGAAGCGAGGAAGCGGCAAACGTGACATGTGTTACACTCTGATTGGATTGAAGGCGTACGCAAGCCACTCGGAAATCCCGGAGGATCAAGTGGAACTTCTCAGACTGGCGTCTCGTCAAGCCACGAGCCAAGACATCGACTTGTGGAGCATCACCCTGGTGGACACGCTGTCTTCGCTACTGGATCCGTCCAACGGGCCCTGGAACACCAGCTTGGTATGTAAACGCACCCTCTAGTAGACAGGTGTCAAAATAAAGGCCCGGGGACCAGATCCAGCCTTTAATAAGTAATACAAATCCAACATTTTCGCTATTTAGATGCTCCAAAAAAGATTTAGACACTTTAGGTGAACAAAGTCTCAATAAACAAATCATCGATGATTGAGATTGTTGTCAATTCCTTAAAAAAATTGGTTATTTTTCGATTTGTTGAGTTGGTGCTTTGGTACCTTTTGTAGAGGACACCTTTGACCTTTCATGCAGGCCAAGCAGATCATCAGCAAATATCTGAATCACGAGGGAAACACGCTCGGCACCACAGAGCTCAACGCCATTGGAGGAGAAAACCTGTGTTCCCTAAATGTGGATGTCCTTCAAAACATCACGGCACAAAGTCTCAGGTATTGCTACTGTGAAAAAGTGAGGCGCTTTCTCAGCGCACTTAATCTCACGTCGTCATTTGCCTCCCGTAGGGATGCCGACCCCTTAAATGTGTCCATCTGCGCTCTGGAGAAAAAGCAAACTCTCTTCAACATAGCTTTAGAAGCTTTCGGGAGAAACACCCGCTCAACCGTCTCCGCAGAGGAGTACCAGCTCATGGAGCGTTATCTTGGTAGGTCAACAAATTCGCAAACCACTAAAAATGAAGACCATCCGCCGGCAAAGTCCTCTCAATATTATATTTCCTCACAGGTGGTGCGTCTCTGAGTTACATTAGAACTCTGGCGGACTCCTCCGTCAACATGAACGCGGAAACCTTCACGTCGCTGAATCCAGACGTCGTTAAGGTCAGTGTGCATTTCGATGAATGCTCGCGTTCACTGACTTCTTTCCACACCTCTTCCAGGATTTGACTGTAGTCGAGGTTGGCGGGCTTCTCGGCTCTCACTTGCCAGACTTGAAATTGTACGAAAACCAAGAGCTGGTGCGAGAATGGATTGGTCTGCAGAGGCAGTCGGATCTTGAGACACTGGGAATTGGCCTAAGCGGAGGCAGAGCTGACCCAACAGACGGCCCGACCAATTTGTCCCTAGGTCCAACCACCGCGCCCTCAGGCCCGACCACCGCGCCCTCCGGCCCGACCAACGCGCCCTCAGGCCCGACAAACTCCCCCGGTGGCTCCAACCCGACAACATCTAAACCTCCGCACAGCAATGGTGAGTACATATTTAGTTTTTTGTCTTTTTCCTCCACAACTTAAAAAAATACATTAAGCAATAGCATCTTATTATTAGACAAATCACCACATGAACTACAAAACGTTTTTTTTTTATAAATGACATTGAATAAACAACACACAGTAATTTTTCCCCTTCTGTATTTTTTCAGAATTTGTCGATACTATGACGATTTCAATCCGATGCCCATATTTTCAAAACAGTAAAAATGATACAAAACATGATGACACCAGTAGTTGACAAATCAAATTATTTGTGATTTGGTACCTCTTCAAAAATGCTCTGGTTAAAAATATGATGCTACTGGATTTAACTAACCTGGCTTTCCCGTTTTAGGTCCTCGTGTGAAACCAGAGGTCGGTGTGCTTTTCCTCTTCACCCTTCGCCTCCTTCTCATGTCTTTTTGACTGACATGAATGGGTTGTCATACTGGAAAATACACAGAAATACTTCAGAAATCAAAACAATCCCGTTTCTCAACTGAACTCATTAGGTGTGCTGCAAGATAGTGGCAAATTGCACAAACTAGTTTTAACTGCAAATAATGTATCTTTACTTATGCATATACTTAAATATGACTTCCTTTTAATTCTGGTTTATTCGCAGCACATTTTGGTGCATTCCGGAATCTCTTCCTGTAGTTTTGGGTGTTTTTATAGGTCACTTTCTGTATAAAACTAAACTGCATAAAGGTTTTGTGCACCTTGATATGTATAATTATGTGAATTGGTTTTTTTAATGAAGGGCGAGATCAGATTTTAAATTTGCAGACTTTAATTATAGGGGCAAAATTGAAAGCGAGAATTTTGAACTAAGGTAAACAAATAATTGAAATGGTTTCAAATAATGTAATTGCCATATTCTCTTACTAATTACAAAATTGATTATCAGATAACCAAATGACATTAAAGGTCATATTTTGACCCCGTTACGTAACAATGTTACGACCTCGAATTGTAACAATGTGAACATTTGTTTCAAATATTAATCATTTGTGTTCGACAGTACTAACTCAAAGCATAACATGTATCGCATACTAGTAGAACAACGCACTTAATCGCGATACATTGGACTTGATATTAACGTTTTCCAAAACATTTTTTATTAAATACGTCATAGTTAACTCGTTTTTCTGGTTAGCAGTATACATACCACCTAGCTAAACGGCTAGCTTGTGAATAAACATAGCACTAGCGCGAATTTTCGACCTTTACAGCTATTATTTCAAGCAGTGTGAACAACAAATAAAGCAGGAAATAAAAACATTACTGACCTTTTATCTGTAAACTGAGCTTTTCAGTCTTTTTTCGTTCATTTCGTCCAATTCTGGAACGACGCAATTGGGTGACCACCACAAGATGGCAGAAGGTCTAATTAACAGAAACACAAACAGGTTCGGAATTAAAGGAGATCATTATTTGAGTAAACAATGTATTTTGTTACAATTTTGTTTTGTGGTGCACCGTGTGAAATGCATACATTTTGAAACTTAACCTCTATAATCTTCACTGTATGCCTCATGTGCTGTAGAAATGTGCAATAATGACCTGTAGTCATAGATAAAAGTTTTTTTTTTGCCATAGTGATTGAAATGTTCAAATAAAAGCAGGCTCCATTTATCACTGTCCGAGTTTTCCCATTTAATATGCATCTATGTACTGTTTTCAATACTTTTGGGATTAAGTTTCTTTAGATCAAAATTAAAACAAAGCAAAAGCAAAGAAAAAAAACTTTTAATCTGAAAAACAAAAACAGAAAATATATTTTCAACCAACAATTGCAGCATCTCAATACCTGAATACTTAAATAACAATTTAGTGATTAAGTGTAAAAATACTTAGTGAATCATCTTTTGAAAACCCCAAAAAACCAACAACAACAAAAACTTCAAGTGTTATTGAGTACAAATCCAAACCACTAAGTGGTAGTCTTTCATATTTTCCCTATTTTTACTTTTTAAAACATAATAGAACAAAACAAAAGTTTTTCAGTCCTCACATCTGTATCTCTGATTTTGTTAAGACTTTTTCTTTGTAAAATAAAAATATATAATGGGAACAAAATGCTGTTTGCTCCCCAAAAAAATAACAATTTAAGAGAAAAGTTCACAGGACATTGTACGGTCATGTTGACCAAATGGTTACTATCTAAAATTACAAATATTTTTTTCCACTAGTTATTTAAAAAAGTTTGCATTTTAATTAAAATGTGGAGGTCTGTTTTCCCTTAGTTAGCTTATTAGAGGCATTTTGACACTTCAATTTCACTTCTTGATGTGAAATTTGGCAGGCACGTCAATCAAAATATGTCTCAGGAAGTCAACTTTAGTTTCACATTGGCTCTTTTAAGACATTCGGACAAGACAACCTCATCTGAGCCATCTTCAACTAGTGGTACCTTGATAACAAAGATAGCAAAATTACCCGTTGAAAGCAAAAACCCTTGCGAGGAATCATAACGTCCAGAATTTGCAAAACAGTGGCGGTACATGTCAAGAAAACATATTTGCATATAATGCAGTATCATACCTGTCAACCTCTGCCGATAACTGCCCTTATAAATGATTATGATTCCCCTTTTTTGGGGGGTTTGTAAGGGGAATCATAATCATTTATAAGGGCAGTTATCGGCAGAGGTTGACAGGTATGCAGTATTGTTGGTTAGCTATTAAGTCATTGGTCTTTCGTGCAAAAGCTGTTATTAAATGCATTTAATGTCAGGAAAACATTTGCATATAATGCAGTATTGTTGATTAGCTATTAAGTCATTGGTCTTTCGTGCAAAAGCTGTTATTAAATGCATTTAATTACTGACAAATTAAGTTTTTCACCATGCCGCTTCTCTGTAAATTGTGATTTAAATGATGAATTGAGATTTGCTAACTTCTGCATAAAGTTTGCATCACTTGCATAATTTTACTCAAGTAAAAATCTTTAACAAGCTTTGTTAGCATTAGCATTTTTTGTGTGTGAATGATCAGTCAAGTGTTGAGTTTCCCAGAAATACTTGAAAAATCCAAAGAAATGGATCAACTCTTCCACAAAAACCCATAAGTTGTTGGCACTCCTAAATCAAGGTAGCACTTTGTAGATAGTCTTTTGCTTTCACAGCATCAGGAGGCTAGAAGACCACCCTCCCGCGGGGGCTCCTCCTCCTCCTCCTCCGGGTCCGGATCTCCTTTGTCGGCCGCTTGGACTTCGGCGCTTTCCCTTAGCGCCCTGAGCACGAATTTGAGCAGCGTGTTTTGATTGAGCAGGTTCTCGGAGGCGTCGGCCAACTGGCGCAGCCTCCGCAGGGCCTCGGCCAGCTGCCGGCTCTTTTCCCGGCGCCGCTCCTCGAGGTCGTGGCGCTCCTTTCGCAGCTCGGCGTTCTGCGCCGCCAATCCGCGAGCGTCCGAGCGCAGCTGCCTGTTGTCGCGCCACAGCTGCGCCAGCTGCTGGGAGAGTAGCTCGCGGGCGCGGTGCAACGTCCGCACCTCGCGGCGGAGGCTCTCCGACTCGGCGCGGAGGACGGCGCCGCCGACCCCCCCGGCGTCCGTCTTGTCGGCGGGCCAACTGGAATGTTTGAGGATGAAGCGGAGGAGATTCGGGAGCGTGATGGGAAGATGGTCCGGAAATTTCACGCTCAGTTGTTTTCTTAAAAATAATAATAATAATAATAATAAAAACACTTGTTACATAGACAAAAGGCGCATTGGCAAAAACACTGCGTTTTTATTGACAATGACCAATTTATTATGTTGACTACTTATTTATTTACTGAATATTTATCTGTTTGTTTGTTGTTATTTGTGCACTTTCCTACTTTTATGTTGTTGACTAATTATTTATTTATTAGTTATTGTAATTTATTATTTGTTTGTCTGTTTGTTGTTGTTATTTGTATTTCATGAAGCTTTAAATCTTGTATAATGACAATTAAAGAATTTAATTCAATTCAAGATGCACCCTCTAACCCACAGGTGTCAAAGTGGCGGCCCGGGGGCCAAATCTGGCCCGCCGCATCATTTTGTGCGGCCCTAGAGTGTAAATCATGAATAACGACTTTCTGTTTTAGGATCAAATTCAAATGAAGATTATAGATGTACGTATATTATATTTCCTGATTTCCCCTTTTTAAATCAATAATTGCATTTTTTTTAAAATCCAATGTTTTTATTTTTGTGTTTTTAGTTCAAAAAGCATTTTGTAAAATCTAAAAATAAATATATAAAATATATTCTGTTTTCCACTTTAATATTGAACATAATTTTTAAAAAAATGTTGAAATGAAAACAAATGATTAAGACATTTTCCTTACCAAGAAAAAAATAAGCTCAAATAAACAGTTTTAGATATATAAAAAAAAAAAAAATCGGAATATAGGCTTTTGATCAAGTTCTTTAAATCCGATTTTTAAAAAAATATCTAGATATAATATCCAAAATGGTCCAGCCCACATGAAATCGAGTTGACGTTAATGCTTAATATACATTTCCTATGTTTTTCCCTGACAAATCAATTTCACAAACACCCAATCTCGATTCCTCTCACCTGTATCTCGGGAAGAAAAGAATGGAGGGAACACGATCCACCATGAACTCCCACGGGAGGTCGTTACGGGCCACGTTCACCCTGCAGAAGTTCGACAAAGACGAAAGAAGACACTTTTGCATGCTCACACGACGCACGTCCTATCCGAGGCGTGCCGACCGGGTCTACCTAGCGACGGTGACGCTGGTGTGGCGCTGCATCAACCGGGCCAGTTGGATGAGGACGTGGTTGAGGACGGAGCAGAAGCCGCACCAATGCGTGTAGTAAAAAAGCAGGACATCCTGTCGCAAAAACGGGGAGACGCCAAAGTTGATCGGACTGGGCCTCGGGGCTCGGGTTTCGCCGCGTTTACCTTTTCCAGATCCATGACGCGGGGCAGGAAGGAGGACGTGGTCAGCTCGGCGAGAAGTGGTTGAGGAACCTCCGCTTGTCGGTGAGAACGCTCTCGCGAGTCCTCGCCTACCAGGTGCCTGTGCAGGAGGCTGTAGGGGGCGCTGAAGTTCC
Source organism: Stigmatopora argus (assembly GCF_051989625.1). NCBI lineage: Eukaryota > Metazoa > Chordata > Actinopteri > Syngnathiformes > Syngnathidae > Stigmatopora > Stigmatopora argus. Next base: position 16,048,538 of record NC_135393.1, read on the forward strand.
AAATGAAGGCCTCTGGAAGAAACGAGTGCATAATACGTGGATTTGATTTTTTTTTTAAAGAAATGGAAAAATAAAGTTTAAAAAAATAAAAAATAAAAAAAGGTTCAGAACCATCAATGGCCACCAATGAGTTAAATGACTGCCCTATAAAGGGTTAAGGCTAAAAGTCCAGAGTTACAAACCTGGCTATCTGATCCCTGATTGGTCAGTAAGATTTGGAAGTTTTAACACAATCAGTTACATAAACATAAAATACAATTCAAAAAATTGATGCTGCTTAAAAACACAGCCATTTTGTAATGTCAGTTATACGTGCACACTTACTAAGACCTATTCCTGACATGACCAGGTGATTCAATCATACTCACATATGATTGGTCAGCTACTTCTTGGGAATACTGGCTCAATTAGTATCTCATCTCATCTCATTTTTTGAAACGCTTTATCCCCACTAGGGTCACGGGGGGTGCTGGAGCCAATCCCAGCTGACTCCGGTCCACACCCTGAATTGGTGGTCAGCCAATCGCAGAGCACAATAAGACAAACAACCATTCACACTCGAACTCAAACATAGTTGCAATTTAGAGCGTCCAATCAGCCTACCGTGCACGTCTTTGAAATGTAGTAGGAAACCGGAATACCCGGAGAAAACCCACATAGGCCAGAAGAGAACATGCAAACTCCACACAGGTGGACCGACCTAGGTTTGAACCCAGATCCCCTACCGTTAGGCGGACGTGCTAACCACTCATCCACCGGGCCGCTCTCAATTAGTATTTTCATCATAATTCGAATCCTGTTCATCCGGCTTACCTAAAGACTCCGTGAGCGTGGCGGCCGGGTTGCGCTGGAGGACGTAGTGCACCTCGTCCTTCAAGTTGACGATCGCGGCGAAGGAGCCGTCGCCTTGCACCTGCGCTCCCCCGTTTGGCCACGAGGAAGAGTTTCCACTCGTTGGCGCCCCCAGCCGCACGGCCAGCGGCCAGTTGAGCTCCATGTCCAATAGGTAGAACCTGAGCGTCTTGTTGGTGTGACAGCGCAGCCCCTTCAGTCCTTCGGGCCCAGTTGGGCGGGGCTCCTTGCCTCGCGTGGGCTCGAGCTGGGGGCGGAGTTTCCAGCAGCAGGAACTGTGTTGGCTCAGCGGACTGTAGGTGAGCAGGAAGCTGCCACAGTGGCGTTGGGGGGCGGGCGGCGTCACCGCCGAGCAGGGCGCCGACGAGCACACCTCGCAGCGCAGGGCGGGGTCCGGAACAGGCACAGAGTGGCAGCACCCCGAGGCAGACGTCAAATAATTGTCGTGGGTGTCGCAGGCGTGATAACGTAAAGCCACGTCGGAGACCTGGGACGGAAAAAAATTGAAATGTCAGTTTCCCTAAATGGTGCAATAGACAATAGGCATTGGAATTGGAACCACACGCGTGCCTGTTTTTTTTTTTGAGAATGCGGGAAGAAAACGGAGTGCCCGCAGAAAACATGGTTTGAACCTGGGATTGAACCCTCGATCTCAGAACTGTGAGACGCACATGCTAACCACTCCACCATCATAATGTTAAGTTTATCTTGTTGCTACCCTGTAGCCTCATTGTATGTAATCTGATCTTTGTAATGTTTCTTGTTTTACTGAAAAAAATGGTCTACATCACGTGTCAAAGTGGCGGCCCAGGGGCCAAATCTGGCCCGCCACATCATTTTGTGTGGCCCGAGAGAGTAAATCATGAGTGCCGACTTTCTGTTTTAGAATCAAATTAAAATGAAGATTATAGATGTATATTATATTTCCTGATTTTTCCTTTTAAATCAATAATTGTAATTTTTTAATATTTTTTTTCTGTGTTTTTAGTTCAAAAATCATTTTGTAAAATAATCATTTTCTAAAAATATATAAAAATATTTTCCGTTTTCCACTTTAATATGGAACATAATCATTAAAAGAGATTTTCCTTTAATAAGAAAAAAAAGCTCAAGTAAACATTGTTTTAGATCTATAAAAATGGAATAGTTAGGGCTTTTGATCCAGTTCTTTTAATCCATTTATAAAAAAAAAATCTAAATATTGTATCTCAAATGGTACGGCCCACATCAAATCGAGTTGACGTTAATGCGTCCCGCGAACCAACCCGAATCTGACACCCTTGCTTTACGCTCACTTCCTGGATCCTGCCTCACCTGCTTCAGAAGCCCGCGGGGTTCCAAGACCAGGGGATCGTGCGGCAAGAAGAGCAAAAGCGCGGCCCCCTTGCTCAGCTCCTTCTCCAGCAAGCGCGACTTGGTCCCCGGCGGCTGCAGCCACGGCAGGACATTCTCGCGGTGCTCAAACACCCAGCTGCACACGGCGCGGGAGGTGAAGTTACGCTCCCAGCGTGGGAAAATCTAAAACCGGCACACACAAAAAAAAGTCAAGTGGAACAATAAAAAAAAAAAAATGCTCCGTTTCCATTCGCCGTTCTTTCCTCACCAAAGACGAGTTGAATCTTCTGTGAAGGTAAACGCTTTCATCCTCCTTGAGGAAGAGGGCGTCAGCGACCTCTCTGTTAGTGACCACCCCGAAGCGGACAACGCCGTGGAAATCTGTTCACGCGACCCGAGCGCTGAAGATACGGCAAAGAGCGGCAAAAACGACCGACGGGGAACTCTTACCTCTTTTCAGGGCCTGCAGGGCAGAGGCCAAATACGTGACGTAGCCGGGCGGCTGAGGCGAAGCGTTAAACTGGAAGAAGCCCACCACCCGCGGCTGCCAAGATTCAAACAGTCTATGAAAACGTCACGCCAAAAATTGCGTGTGCGGTCGATTGGTCGCTGGTCTTTTGGTCACGGTCTTTTGGTCGCCCCGACCGCGACAACGGGCGACCAAAAGACCGACGACAAAACAAGGTAAAACAACACGGTCTACGCATCAATAAAAGCCAACAATGGCCATGAGCAGTTTCACTGAGCCGATGAGTGAGTGTATAAGAGTTTGTATGTACATGCGTTGTCCCTTTAAGAAGCTACGTCAGTCAGGGTCTTAACAAGTTCTCCAACAAAAAACAATAAAAGTCCGGGAAATTTGGAGCTTTTCTTTAGCCTAATAATTACTAGGGCATTAAATATGACTAAATAGTAATTTGCAGTTTGTATTTAGGGAATTTGAGCAACGATTTAAATGGTAATTATCAATAAACTTCGAGGCGACCAAAACACCGGTGACCAAAAGACCGGCGACCAATCGACCGTGTACCAAAAATTGTGATGGCGGGCTGAAAAATACCTCGTGGCAGGAGAGGAACTCCCGCAGTGCGTCTCTCGATGGAAGGTAAGTGAGCGGCGTGATCACTCGAAGGATAAAACTTTCCATGTACGCCGCCACGACTGGACCGCTGTACTCGATGGGCCCGAACCTGACGCGGAACGACTATTTTCAGACAGACGGATGTGAAATATATAAGCTCACCCTGTTGGTTTTTACTCACCGCCGATAAAAGAGGTGGATGACGGGATATTGGTGGAAACGATTGATCCTCCTGCACCTGCCTCGACTCCACCAACAGTTTATGGCCACAAACAGCACCTGTAGGTAGCATAACATAACCAAATGTAGAATTTTATATTTTGATGCCAGAGGGAGAAAAAAAAAATGTAAAGCATTTTTCACTACAGTTTTCATCGTTCACATCAACTCTAACTTAAGTTAATTGAAATACATCATAAGAACATGGGGAAAAAAAGCACCCTTTATGGATGATACAAATAAGCGTCAACAGGCATCTACAGTATGTGCCTAATTTGGTAAAAATAGGCATTGAGAGGGATGACAAAAACGCGGCTCTCGAGCTGCATGCGGCTCTTTGCTTCTTATATCTTTAACCTTCTATAGAGCCACTGTGGAGAGCATCCTGGCATACTGCATCACAGTGTGGTACGCTGCAATCACGGCAGCAGACAAAAAGGCCATGCAGAGAGTGATTAACACTGCCCAGAAGATCGTCGGCTGCTCTCTGCCCTCACTGGAAGACATTGCCAGCCCTCGTTACCTCAGCAGAGCCAGGAACATCATCGGGGACCCATACCACCCTGGTCACAATCTGTTCCAGCTGCCACCCTCTGGCAAACGCTATAGGTCTCACAAAGTACGGACAAATAGGCTTAAGGACAGTTTTTTTCCCACATCCATCAGGACTCTAAACTTGCGGTAACACGACACACAATCCCTTCTGTGTAATAACTTCGGGGTGAGATAACATGAAAAACGTTGGGCGGAGAGTTGCCTCCTACTTATTTTGCACCTAATGGAGAAGCACTGCCAATTTCATCATACGCAGTTTCTGGGTATGATGACAATTAGGCTTTTGTCGAGTCAATGATGATGACAAAGCCTATGTCCGATTATTATATTTTGTATATAAAGTGGCGCTTTGCCTTGTTTTATGTTTTTCTTATTTTTATTCTTTCTTAAAACACTCAAATTTACCCTGGCCCCTTAAAAACAACTGATGATGTGTTACCTGTTTAGCCAGTTTTTGAGCTACCAGCTGGACTTCCTGTCTGGCAGCCATGGAGTGAGCGCACCAAGGTGCGTAGAAGAAAACAAAAGACACCTCAGCTACACTCCTTAGACGCTCAATCTAGAGAAGGGGGGAAAAATAATAGTTAAGTGATACAATTGTAATGAATCATTTTAGAAAAATACTAAAGGAACCACTTTGTCAACTTTTGATCTTACCTGGTCAAGTTGACCCAAGTAAAGGTCCACAACTGGTGAGTCGGGCGAGAAGAAACGCAGTGGTGGTTTAGCAGCTGCCACCACGTTATTAGCACGACTGCAAATAAAAAGAAACTTTACCTCAAATAATATGGCTGAGTGGACGGCACTGCCTCGACTTACGAGTCAACTCAAACCGTTCAACAGCATTCCCAATGGAAAGGGGAATGATAACAATTGGGAGCTACAAATTCGTAACTCGAGGCAATTAGCATAATTGGAGTTGAAAGCAGAAGCTCATTCGCCGAACAGCATACCGAATTTTAACTCGAATACCACGAAGGCAAGCAGCCGCTGGGACTTACCTGCACGTGAACTTGACGGCGAGTACGAGCAGAACTCCGAGCACGATGGCCCCGCACAGGAGAGCCGGTCTCCGGGCCATCAGACTCAGCACCTGCCGGAGACCCAGCCGCGCTCGCCGCAGCATTACAGCCCGTCGGCGACTCTTCTTCGTCCCATTGTGTTTTATTTGCCTCGCCGGTGGTTAGGCGCGCACATTAGCCTTTAGTGGCTCTTTGTAATTCGTTTTTCGTTTCAAATCGGATTTACGTGCGCGTGGACTGCAACAAATCTACTCATTTGAGCTCCGACCAACCTTTATTCCACACGTCGACTTTTCACTTCCGCAACAATGACGTCAGGGACCGTCTTCAAAAAGCCGTATAAATTTGACGTCTCCCTCAACATGGCCTTAAAATGAATTGAATCGGAATGTTGCATTTTAAAAATCATTTTACGACGTTTAAAATATCTATAATAATTCTAGATGTGAATTTAAAAATACACTCACGAATGGCGCTCGTTGGAATTTCCTTTCTTTATAGGGACGCGCCCTAACTGGTGGTGACGTTGACATATTGAAACATTTGAAGGCTAGATGCCGGATGAAGCCGGAACTAGCTCTATTCATACAACCAATCATTGAAATATTTGTTTGAATAATTTAACCCTTTACAGGTCAAATGACTATTTTTGACAATTAAATAAATAAACACAATGACCTGACGTCCACATATTTAAACGTCACACATTATGGTAATATGGGTCATAAAATTATGAATTGAAATATGAAGAAAAGGTGTCCTCTTTCTGGGTTGGAACAAAAACCCACACCCACTGAAGCCCTTAGTGGAATAGTTTGGAGACCACTGCAGTAGTACACTAGAGTTCAAATGACATTTATTATTTGATGTATTTATTTATATTTTTTTAAAGAAGCCTCTTGGTATGCTATTAAGAATTGTCAGAGCAGATTGATTCAAATGTGTTTACCACACAAGATGAAATCCAAAATGAGCGTTCTCCGAGTCCAAACCAGAACTAGGCAGAAATGGTTGTCAAATTGGATTTGATTGGATTGGATAACTTTATTCATCCCGTATTCGGGAAATTTCATTGTGACAGTAGCAAGAGGGTGAAAATGCAGATACAGGAAAGGCAGTTACAAGTTAGACAATAGTCGCAAAGGCCACAGAACAACAAAGCAAAGCAAAGTATATGTGATCATTAAGAATCACTAAATCAAATCATTATGACAGAAAAGCCGCAAAAACACAAAACGAGCAAGAGCGGACGGAGCCACTGGCTGCCAATTGAGCGGCGCTATCTTGGTTGCGGTAGCAAAAACGGACACAGACTCAAGAAAAAGACGTAGAGTTGGATAAAACTGGAACCACACACAGGAAGTCTTCCACAAGATGGGGGACTTCTGCAGACTGTGACCAAAGTAGAGAATATGCAGAGTCACTCTTCCAAGCTTAGCCGCACGGTTCCTCTGTAGTCTGGAGCTGAAGAATCAACAGTAGCAGAGTAGAACCCCTCGACTCCGTTTCCGGCCTGGTAAGCGCCGACAGCTCTTCCATCTTATCCCATGATGCAATGGTTTGTCTGAAGCGTCGCTTTTGTCCAGCTCCGAATTCCCAGCGGCATTGAGGTGTTGCTCCTTCTGCTGCGTATTGTCACAGCTAGTCCCATGTGTATGACAACGTAGGCATGGCTGAATGGTTCAAAAAAAGTAGCAGAAAGAAGCCAGGCTAACAGAACAGAGAAAGTTGTAAAAACATTAAAGTAAAAAGTAAAAGTACAAAGTAAAGTAAAAGGGAATGTATTAAGAAATATTAAAATGTAATTAAAAAAAGATTAAAAGGCTGTAAAACACGAAAAACAAATAAGAGCGGACAGAGCATCTTGGAAAAAAAATTTTTTTTTTTAAAGAAAAAAAATAGATTCCATCTTGGCAGATTTCTCTTCTTCTCTTCTTGATTAAAAAACAAGATTCTCTTGAAGAGTGCGGGTAGCGGGGGGAAAAAACTCCCGACTACCACAAGGTTGGATGTACCTTCCAGTTGCAAACACGTTTAGACGTTTAGAGGTAGGTCTCTTACGAATCCTTCCAAATCTCAATGTGCATTCTTGGAAGTCCTCCCCAGCCACTTTTGGATTCCACTGTTTTAACACACAGGTTGAATGCCAAAATGAGCATCGAACAAGTGCAAAACAGAACTCGTCAGAAAATGGCTGTTAAATTTTTCTTCTCTTCTCGATTAAAAATCTCTTGAAGAGTGCTGGTAGCGGGAAAAAAAAACCCCGACTACCACAAGGTTGGATGTACCTTCCAGTTGCACACACGTTTAGAGGTAGGGCTCTTACGAATCCTTCCAAATCTCAATGTGCATTCTTGGAAGTCCTCCCCAGCCATTTCTGGATTCCACTGTTTTAACACACAGGTTGAATGCCAAAATGAGCATCGAACAAGCGCAAAACAGAACTCGTCAGAAAATGGCTGTTAAATTTTTCTTCTCTTCTCGATTAAAAATCTCTTGAAGAGTGTTGGTAGCGGGAAAAAAAAAAACGACTACCACAAGGTTGGATGTACCTTCCAGTTGCACACACGTTTAGAGGTAGGTCTCTTACGAATCCTCCTAAATCTCAATGTGCATTCTTGGAAGTCCTCCCCAGCCACTTTTGGATCCCACCGTTTTAACACACAGGTTGAATGCCAAAATGAGCATCGAACAAGTGCAAAACAGAACTGGTCAGAAAATGGCTGTTAAATTTTTCTTCTCTTCTCGATTAAAAATCTCTTGAAGAGTGCTGGTAGCGGGAAAAAAAAACCCGACTACCACAATGTTGGATGTACCTTCCAGATGTAGACACGTTTAGAGGTAGGAATCCTCCTAAATCTCAATGTGCATTCTTGGAAGTCCTCCCCAGCCACTTTTGGATCCCACTGTTTTAACACACAGGTTCAATGCCAAAATGAGCATCGAAAAAGTGCAATACAGAACTGGTCAGAAAATGGCTGTTAAATTTTTCTTCTCTTCTCGATTAAAAATCTCTTGAAGAGTGCTGGTAGCGGGAAAAAAAAACCAGACTACCACAATGTTGGATGTACCTTCCAGATGTAGACACGTTTAGAGGTAGGTCTCTTACGAATCCTCCTAAATCTCAATGTGCATTCTTGGAAGTCCTCCCCAGCCACTTTTGGATTCCATTGTTTTAACACACAGGTTGAAATCCAAAATGAGGCCTCAAGCGAATTCATCAGTTAAAACTCTATAGGGGGATCCATGGACTTCTGCCTCGTCCTAAAGACTGTGTAGGTAAGCTTTTCTTCCTGCTTTCTCTTTGACTCCACGCATGCCCAAAAATACTTGCTCAGCAGCGTCACAGGTTTTTCCGAGATTGAAAAATAGGCCATACCACAGAGAACATCCCCAGCTTGGCTTTCCATGGCTCTTGGGGATACTTTGTCTTGGTAGAAAAGCTTCAAATTGAGGAGCTGTTGTCCGTGTGCAGATCCTCAGTCGAGTATTGTTGTCACTGTTCTCAAATTCCCCTGAGACCCAACATTCCAAAACTCAACCGGACATTCAAGTTGTTCAAGTTTACTGCGATTTCATTGGCCAAGTTTCTATTTCTATGCTGCGTCACAGACATTGTGTTCTACTTGATAGTGTTTGTTTAAGAGTGGCTTCTTTTTAAGAATATTTATCGATTCATGGTGAAAGCATATCCTTAGCCTATTGGTATGAAAAGTATAGCGATATCACCATATCGATAAATTGTCAGACCTGTAATGCATATGTTGGGCTTTCATTTACAATTTTAAAAAATGACTCATACATAAAACCAGTTCTACCTGCCACACCTTCAGAAATACAGAACAACCAAAACATTACAAAATTGTAGTTGGCCATTAGAATAACAATTAGTCATTACCAATGGTTTTTTTTTTCATTTTAATCAATTCTAGCCAAATGTCAGTTCTCGATTACAATGAGTAAATCTCATTCAGGCAGAAAGGCACATTTTTAAAATGAATTCATTATGTTTGACTAACGTGAGGCTACTTGTACTTGTAGAAGCCTTCTCCCGTCTTTTTGCCGTACTTTCCCTCGGCGACCAGTTTGTTGAGCAAAGGGCTCTGTGCGAAGAGAGGATTGTCGGCGTCCATGGCGCTCCAACCTGCCCGCCAGACAAAGCGTTAAAAATCCAGTCCGCCTTCATTTATCCACATTCCCTCTCACCGTCTAAAATGAATTTGGCCGTGTCCAATCCCACGTAGTCCAGGAGCTCGAAGGGTCCCATCGGGTAACCGGCGCCGAGCTTCATGGCCACGTCGATGTCTTCTTTGGACCCGTGTCCTGAAATTACGAGGATGGCGCTATTTCTCAAGATTCCAGCAGGGCATCTGAGAAAAGACACTACGGAAAGAGTAAACTCGCCTCTCTCGTGCAGACGCACGGCTTCGAGCATGTAGGGGACGAGCAGCCGGTTGACGATGAATCCCGGCGTATCCTGAACGGGGAGCGTGTCGGTGAACTGCTTTTCCTTTCAAAGCAAAACCACCAAACTTGCTGCCCTTCCTACCTTGCAGGACACAGTGGTTTTGCCCAGCGCCCTGCTGAAGTTCACCAGGGAATCGAACGTATCCTGGCTTGTGGAAGATGTTCCTATGACCTGACGGGGTGCGACAATTGTACCATTAAAAATTGTAATCCAAGCAAACGAACGTGTCTGGTCATGGCCCATTTTTCTTAACTGTGAAACCCACGTTACCTCTACGAGTTTCATCATGGGCACCGGGTTGAAAAAGTGCAAACCGCCAAAGCGGTCCAGTCTGGACGTGACGCTGGCGATGTCGCCGATGGGCAGTGAGGAGGTGTTACTGGCAAAGATGGTGTGTCTGAAAGAAAGAAGGGATCAAATGATTGGTTTGAATAGTTCAATGCATTTGCAGCATGGAAAGGAAAAGTACACAAGAAGTTGATGAATTGCTTACTCCGGTGCCACCTTGTCAATCCCACTAAAAAGATCCTGTTTAATTTTCAAGTTTTCCACAATGGCCTCCAGTACGAGGTCAGCGCTCTCGACGACGGCGCCGACATCAGTAGCAGTGGACACGCAGCCTAGGACTTTCTCGATGAACGCTTCACCTGCCTGCGGATGAAATATTAACAATTCAGGTAAATTATTTATAACTTTCGATAATATTCCACTCACCTCAGGTTTGTCTGCAAATTTTTTCTTGACCACTCTCTTCAAACTCGTCTCTATTCCCTTGACTCCCTTTGCCAATATGGCTTCCGACGTGTCCACCAGTGTTACCTGGTGGCCGGTTGACGCAGCAACCTATAACAATCAAATAAGAGTGAGGAAGTCATCGTATGCCTCATTAAAAAAGTTTCTTTCGCTCGTTTACTATGGTGACAACCGCAGTTTGCTTTTTTTGTCTAACCTAATCTGGCAACAAAACAAAACAAATGGAATCTGGCAACAACAAAAAAACAAATGGAATGTCTCCACAAATCAGGAAAATGGCGACAACCGGTGGATAAATTTGTAACTACAATTTAACTTTGGGTAGTTTTTTTTTTATAATTAAAGAACGGTATTTAATATCAACAAGTGGAGCAAATATTTCACATGCATTGATGTGAATAAATATCATTCGCTTCAATTCCGCTTTTATATTCCTGTCGTGTTTTAGGTTTTAGCATCAAACTTATTGACATTCGGCTAGCTACCTGGATGCTCGCATAACTCACGCAACGTTCATTTTAGGCCCACCTGAGCGATTCCCGCTCCCATTTGTCCCCCGCCGACGATAACCACATGCTTGATGGCTACACTCCTGAGGGTCGACGAGGAAAAAGCTCTGCAAAACTGGTGCCCGATGAAAGCCATGACAGGGAGAATTAGCTCTCTAGCTAACGGACGGTCGTGTAGTCGTTTTCGTGACTTTTGGCCCACATTGATGACGTCAGACAACAGGTGCCCATAGGTTTAATAATAATAATGAACAAGCTGCTGCCAATTTCATGCTACCAAAAGAGCTCTTAGAACACTTTAAAATACCTATCAAGAGTTTGTTTTAAACTCATTTCTACTTGTTTTTTTGCGTTTGGAAATGTTTTGTGGTTTAATGCAAACACTTAAAACGTGGGTGTATTTTATTTTCTGCCTCTTAGCCTGGAAACCTTTGAGAAAGAGCTTAATATCTAATTCCTGGTTAAATAAATGAGTGAGAAGAACACTTGTATTTTGTATATTAAAAAAATAAATTGTATTTATTTAAGTTACCGGTTTAGCATATAGTTCTACTGTCACTTTGTAACATCTATTTTGTGTTCCTGTATGAAACTCATTGGATTGCATGTCTATCCCTGTCAATGTACATTTAAAAATAAATTAAATAAAGATTGTAATATTATATAAGTTGACGGTCACTTGTCTGAGCATAAATGTGGCTAACTTCAGTCTTGTGCAAAAACAGACTCCTATTTTTTTCCAAAGGAAACCGATTTCCACATTTAAGTGGAAGTGCAAAACACACTTTAGATATGTTAATCAGTTCCTTGTGCAATCGTACAGAATAAAGTGTCCAGTGTGCGTTTACGTCAATTCTACACTTTGCCTTTCCGGGCGTCCAGTCAGCTGACTTCAACACGACGGGTGGCGCAGACGGTGAAGGAGCACGGCGCCAACGTCAGGCCAAAACGTCCGTGCATGGGCGGCGGCGGGGAACCGGACGGTAGCCTGAAGGTGAATGCCTGCAGTAAGCCGGTGACCATGAGGAAGAGCTCCATCTTGGCTAACCGCTCGCCCATGCAGGCCCTGCGACCTGACACCCAAGGAAAGCGACGAAAGGGTCGTCAAATGCGTTCACACGCCGATTCCGACGGGTAAAACGCACCGATCCCGAAGGGCATGAAGCATTCTCTCCTCCTCGCCGCCTTGCCGTCTTGGTCCAGGAAGCGTTCCGGCCTGAAGCTGTCGGGCCGGTCCCACACGGCAGGGTCTCGGTGGACCGACCAGAGATTAGGCAGAAGGACCGTTCCTCGCGGAATCGTGAAGCCTCGAAATTCTGTAAACGTGTTGCAGCAAAGTTAAGGCCAGAAAAATTAAATCTTGAAAAAAAGAAACATTGTAGAAGAAAATAAAGCACATGACACAGACTTGGTGGAGCTGACAAAAAATGTCACCTGTGGTCTTGGACGCCATGTGCGGAATTCCCAGAGGAACCACGGTGGTCAGCCTCTGGACTTCCATGATGGCGGCCTCGGTGAAGGGGAGGTTGCCACGGTCAGTGAAAGATGGCGCACGCCCTCGTCCCACCACCGTATCCACTTCAGCTTGAATCTTGTCTGAAGCCATGGCAGAAACAAGTATCTTATTTTACAAAGAGCGGCAGAACACTTATTTATTGTTATTATTATTTTTATACCTTGGACATTCGGGTACACGACCATGTAGAGCACGATCCACAGAAGAGAGTTGGTGGTGGTGTCGGTTCCCGCGATGAAGAGATCCCCGATGACGTAGAAGAGGTAGTCCTCGTCGAAGTCGCCGTCCTCCGCCCCGGCGCCCCTCCGAGCCGCCATTTCCACCAGGTACATGTCCACCAAATCTCGGGGGTTCTCCGGATCCAGCGTGCGGCGATGTTTGTCGATGAGGCTCTTCAGGAAGGCGCCGATGTCGCGCTCCACCTGCCGGAGCTCCCCGAAGACCCCGAAGGGCAAGCGGTAGAGCGGCGGGAAGACGTTGACGAGGACGGCGGGGCTGTTGACGCACAGCTCCAGGCCTCGCACCATCAGGCCCAGCAGGGTGGCGAACTGCCGGTCGTCCTGGGAGAAGCGCTCGCCCAGGGCCAGGGAGCAGATGACGTTGGACACGGCGTTGCTCACCATCGGCGTCAAATCCACGTCGCCTTCACGCCGGCTCAGAAGCTCGCTTTTGAGGGTCTCCAGGCCTTGGAGGATGCGCAGTTCCAAGCTGAGCTTTCCCAAACCGAAAGCGCGAAGAGACACGTGGCAGAATTTGCGGTGCCTTCTCCACACCGACCCGTACGGGGCGAAAACAATTCCTTTGAGAGAAAAGTGAGTTAGATCCAGCTTGAGTACTTGACTAAAATGACATTTAATTTTAAAAAAAAATCACTTCAAGAGCAAAATGTCCGAGTGCCTTGAACGCACCTTTTCGTTTGGTCATGATGGTGACCGCAGGGATGTCCGGCCTATCCGAGAAAACTTCGGCATGGTTAAGAAAGGCATCTCGGATAACGTCATAGCCGTTCAGCACCACGATGAGCTGCGTGCCCACAAAAAGGCTGAAAACGTCGCCATAACGCGCGGCTTGCTCCCTCAACGCCTCCATGGGTGTCCAGTTCGGCTTCGGCGGCTTTCCGAACCTCTTCCGGAGGAACGAAGGGATGAGAAACCCCCCGAAATTGCCCACTATCGGCCAGGGCTTCGGACCTGGAGGAATGTTAGCCAGGCGACGGCGTCGTTTCAGGGAGTAACGAACGAACAAATATGTGAGGAAGCAGACGAGAAAAGTCAAAACGTTTATTTCGGACGGCAGCGAATTGCTCCCAAGCGGAAGCATAATGACAAGTTAGGGTACCTTTACGGAAAACTAAGCCATGTTTGTTTTCCCCTTCTTCCTGTTATTGTCGAGTGCTGCTCTCCTATTGGTAGACAAATAGCCTTCTCTGATTGGTTAGATCATCTATGTCACCATTCCGGGTCTCCTATTACCTCAGTCCAGTTGCATTGAGTAAAGGAATGATATTGACTGGTATTTTTCCGTTTTTCATAACATATTGACAAATAAAAATTATTAAAAAGGATATGCATGTAATTGTAATTTTTTAAATGAAAAAAAGGAATAGAAAAATATCAACATTAAAATGTTTTTCCTTTTTTTCATCAAAAACGAATATTTTTGTTTCTTTTCATTCATTTTTAAATGAAAAAGGAACATATTCAGTCGTTTTTTTGTTTCATACATTTTAAATATTTTTAGAATAAAACAATATACTTTTCTCCTCTTTTTCTTGAATCTCGGCCCTATGATTCATGAGTGAGAGACTTTGATGTTCTTAATCCCATTTAATTCAATGTTTAGACCACAGTGACGATACACACACCTCAAACGCTTTATAAATCATAATGAGAAAGAAAAAAAATACCTGAAGGCAGTTTCGGTACACTTAGACACACTGTTCCCACGAAGGCAGTGATTCCCAACCACATAACCACATCAAATTGACTTATTTGTTCCCATAGACGTTGTTTACACACATCAGTGGCAGAGATTATTATTAAATGATTCAATTTCTCTGCACATGTCAGACAAAACTATCTATGCCAGCCAGCAATGTCTAGTGATAGGCAGAACAAGTAGTAAATATATACACGATGTCTTTTAATTTTCTCCATAAAGGTTAGGAAACGCTGCACTAAGGCACCATGTGACGCTGATTTTCTTGAACAAATAAAAAAAGAATAAGGCTGGAGTTTAATTGCTTGGAAATCTCTCTAGAACAGTGGTGGGAAACTTTTTGCAACTTCATTCTGGTCATTTTTTGAAACTAATTTATTTAAAATCTTAACTCCCAAAGGGTAGGGATCACATACTTTTGCATTCCAGGGACAACAGGGTTGGTTATCACAATGTTTACTCATTCAACTATATTTTCCCATCGATACGTTTGGAATAGTCATTTATTATATGGATGATTCATTTTTTTGGGTGGGATTTGACTTTTTCCACACGCAAAAGTCCTCGACTTAATATGTGATATTTGAATAAGAATTCAAATTGAATTTGACACTGCCAACACAAGGAGACAACCAACCCCACCCCCTAACCTTTCCCACCCCATCTGAAGAAGTTGGCACATGTACAGTAATCCCTCGAATATAAAGTAGACCAAACATGGCCGCGACCAATGTTCCCTCTAAGCTGCGTGCGTGCGCAATTGCGCACTACTCTCGTCTTCTCCGTGCACAGCAAATCATATGGAGCGCACAAAATAAAATGCAATTTTTTTCCTCATGATGGCACAGTTCACGCGGCAGCCAGTGGCAGTAGCTCTGTTCACTTTTGTTTTTCGTGTTTTACAGCCCTTCTATCTTTTTTTAAATTACATTTAAATATTTCTTAATACATTCCTTTTTACTTTACTGTGCAAATAGAAGAACAAGCGGTGAAATCAGGTGAGAACTGTCTAAATCTGCTGTGTGTGTGGTTGTGTGCGTGCGTGTCTAGTATGTGTGATCGTTTGTCTTCAACCTACACAATGGACTATAAATGGAAATTATCCCTCGGCTACAATCTTACATATATATGTTCATTAACATGAATATAAATATTTTCATTTTCTGACCCGCTTTATCCACTTCATCACTGTGCTGGAGTCTATCCCTGCTGACTTTGGGCCAGGGGCGGGGGACACCCTGTATCGGTGGCCAGCCAATCGCAGGGCACAAGGAGACGAACAGCCATGCACACTCAGACCCATACCTAGGGGCAATTTTAGAGTGTCCAATCAGCCTACAATGCATCTTTTTGGGATGTAGGAGGAAGACGGAGTACTCAGAGAAAACCCACACAGGCCCAGGGAGAATATGCAAATTCAACAGAGGTGGACCGACCTGGATTTGAACCCAGGACCCCAGAGCTGTGAGGCCGACGCGCAAACCACTCATCCACCAGGCCACCCATTCATAGATATTAATCATTACATTTTATTATTACTAAATCATTTATGTGTAGTAGACATGCACCTGCTTATGGCAGGTGTGATACTGGTGTGTTCCCATAGCGAGTAGATGATGATGTTGCTCACACTGGTACTCAGTGTGCTCAGGGAGGTTGTCTTTCTGCCCAGACAAACCAAAAATTAGAGGGAACATTGGCCGCGACAATTTAAAAATCGCAAAGTAGGGTTACTTTTATATATAACTAGTCCTAGAAGCAACAGTGGCTTCCGCTTATGAGTTTCAGCGTGGATTTTCCCATTTTTATGAACTTAAAAAATATATATATATATTTTTAATAATAATTAATTTGCGATAATCGAGGGAAGACTGTATGCACGCGCACAAAACACACAGCTACAGATCAACAGACGCTCAGGGGGCGGAATAAAGGACGAAAGCGTGATTCTCCTTCTAGGCACGTGTTTGTTCGAAGGCCTCACCCTGACCCCGACCCCATCGAGTCTTTCACTCGTCCCGCGTGCTCTGTACCATGGAGTATGTCTTACAGCGGTTCTTGAGGCACCCCGGCGCCCAGCTGACGGGCCAGCCGTACACACACGGCACGGGCTTGTTCACGTTACGCTCCATGAAGTTGAAGAGCGGGTGCCACCAGGTTTTGGTCAGGTAGTTGTTCGGGGAACATTGACACTGCACACACATGGAAAAATAAAGACTTTTTCGAATCATTGGCCATACGTCCAATCCATTTTAACTGGGATCTGCAAGGCTATTCATGGCACTCTGTCAGTTAAATTGCTATATGAATTTTAAAAAATGAATGCGTAAAGGTTACTATTTTTATCTGGGAAGAATCGTCTGCTTCTGATGTGGATGCATCGGGAAACATGACGCACATTGTACTTGTGTATAAATTCATTCAAAAGCAGTAATTTTAAAAAATGGACATTCAAATTAGTACAAATTTTTGCAATTATTGATTTAAAATGAGGAAACAGGAAATAATCTACAATCTTCATTTGAATCTCATCATAAAACAAAGTTGGCACTCATCATTTTCTTTCTCGGGCCACACAAAATGATGTGGGGGGCCAGATTTGGCCCCCCGGCCGCCACTTTGACACCGGTGCTCTAGATGAATTCATTGCGTGCCATCGACAACAATAGAGGTCCAATCCATATGAACAAGGTTAAGGGTGGCAGTCCATGTTTTTATTTTTAATGTTACCAGATTTAATTTAGAAAATCATCAAAACTATAGACTTGTTTTAATATTTAGATTTAAAAAACGACCTATTTCTTTTACCATTCAGCAAACTATTTTAATATTATTTTTTTTACAAGAACATACTTGTTTTAATTTTTTTAAAAAGGTGTTACAATAAATTATGCCAGTTAGTTATTCATGGTAATTTTTTAAAAATCATAATTTTTGCTGATTATTCTTTAACACGTAGTGAGTCACGTTACAAGACTTCACACGGCATGTCAATTTAATCAAATGAAAATGTTGCGCAACCACTACGGTCAACGCCGAAATAGCGAAGAAGATCCCGCTATTGACTATTCTTCTTCTTGGTACGCTTTTCATAGAGGAATGCTCACCTGCGTGGTCAGGCTGTGATACCACCAAAAGAGTCGCGTGGTGATAAAGTAGGCCACCACCACATCCACGCTATAATGGTCGTGCGCCACCAGGATGCAAACCACGCCCACGGCGCTCAACAGCCAGCACATCAAGTGGTACCACCAGAAGGAACGTGGCGAATCTACCAACAACAAAAAAGTACAGGCTCTGGCAAAAGGGTGAAGCCAAAAAAAAAAAACATACCGTATTTATTCAAGTATAGCGCGCAAAATGATGTACCAAAAAACTGAAGCAAAGTTCGAATGCGCGTTACACACGAATCCCGGTGAAACACTGCCCTCTGCCGGTAAAAAGTCCCCTCGGCAACCTGTCTCTGTCCACCAGATGGGGCGCGAGAGCCCGTTCCATTGGCAGGTGCTCACTTAGAAAAAGGAACTCAAGAAAAATGGAATCAATTGTTTGGAAAATCTGATAATGATGAATCAGACTTTGAAAAATTTGAAATATTATGATGATGAATCACTGAAAAATTTGAAATATTATGATGATGAATTAGACTTTAATAATTTAAAATTGTAAATTCCATTTTTTAGAATTGTGTTCACACTGGTAGTTTATTTTACCACGTTTCCGTACCATATGCTGTGAATAAATGTTTAGTCATGGCGATATGTGTTCAGTATTTGCAATCCTTGGCGTGAGGTGAGAAAAAGTGAAAAAAAAATGTATACCAATTTTTAACCACAAATTACGGGCGCGCGTTATACTCGAATAAATACGGTACTTGCGGCCAAATGGAAAAGCACTCACATTCCTTGATAAACAGGTACGTGAGAGTGAGCACCACGGTATGTCCGCTGTACAGGAAGTCTCCACACAAGATGTGGGAATTGGTGATGGACAGCCCGGCGCCGGATATCAAGTCCAGAACTCGCCGTAATTTGGCGTGGAAGTCTCCGTACAGCTGAAACGGAATGTGAAAATGGCGTTCGGTCGCTAACCCGTGCGTCAATGGATTTGAATGTTCTCCTCACCTTTGGTGCGCACTTCATATGCATGCCGGGGACCGGCAGGGTGGTGATGTACATGGTGACGCAGCGGTACAAATACAAGGTGCCCACCAGGAAGAAGTAGCGTCGGAATACGATGGACCTGCGAAAAGGACGAAGATTGGACGCCGTTTTATAGCAAACGGAGAAAACATAAGGACATAGAAAATGTTGTTTTTGAGTTCAAATTTTATTTAGAAAAAAGAGGAGGGGACTATATAATTTGTGATGGATAAGGAAGCTACGGCTCGGGAGATCCAAGATGGCGGCGCACACGGGTGCAGTGGCTCTTTGCTCTCCAGTTTGGTGTTTTGATTTTTTCTTGTGCAATATTTTAGAATTTTAGAATTTACCTTGCCAGGATGTGACTTTTTATATTTTTATATTACTTATTTATGTATTTTTTTGTTTGTTTTTTAACTGGGAAAACAGACTTTGTGGAGTAGCATCACCAATTTCAATATACGCAGCTGTGTATGATGACAATAAAGGTTTTTGATGAGTTGATGAGCCATGAGTGGCTCTTTTGCTTTTCGCTAACCTGAAAGCTAAAATGTAGCAACAGCATAACAATGCTGTTAAGAGGACTATTTCCTTT